>NC_058151.1:7227874-7437639 GCF_011075055.1 Mangifera indica | reverse complement strand
TATTATAATCCCATCATTATTACATGTGCACTTGTTCATTGTAACATCAAGATTACGAAAGTTTTTTTCTAAGGGCATGTTATTTGCATGATCATATAAATAGATAACATATTAATCATTAATGTAAAATTACAATTACAAATGCCAAATTTGATTGGTTCTAGGGCGTTTACCCTAATAATCTCACATTTGCACTGTAGCTAATTGGTCATATATCTAATGCCCAATCTAGTTACATGTTTGTCATGCTTTTACTATGATATAAGCTTTATCAATAGGTTAGCCAAATCGTTATCTGCATCAATCCTTCATTTTATATTTCACCTCTCTGAATAATTTCTCAAATTAGGTAATATCATCTAAGTATGTTCTTAGACCTCTGATGAGATCACGATTCTTTGCTTGAGCAATCACTCCATTGTTGTCATAATAAAGTTCAATCACTCAACAATGCTTGGAACCCTTCAAGTTCTATCATGAACTTTTTGATCTATACAACCTTTTTTGTTGCTTTAAAATGAGTAATGTACTTAGACTTTATTGTAGAATCAGCCATTGTACTTTACTTGGAGCTTTTCCAGCTAACTACACCACCATTCAAACAAAACACAAACCTTAATTAAGATTTATAATCATCTCGATTAGTCTAGAAACTAGTGTCATTGTAGCCTCTCTTACATTAAGTTTAGACTCCCCTCCATAAACTAAAAATGCATACTTAGTTCTTCTCATGTACTTTAAGATATTCTTGTGACAATCATCCAATGTTTTTTCACTTAGATCAAACTGATATCTTCTACAAATGCTTAATAAGTATGAGACATCAATCCTTGTACATAACATGATATACATGTTCGATCTAATAACCAAGGTATATGGAATCCTACTCATCTATTTCAATTTGTGAAAATGGACACATCTCTTTTGAAAAATATACACCATGGGACATAAGCAAAATTCATTTCTTAGGTTCCTTGTGTAAACCTATTTAGCTTTTGTGTGCTCAGAGATTGTTCCTATCAAAATAGAGGAATTTCCTCATCATGATCAAACATCTGTAATAACACATTATTTTGTCTAACATTTATGGTATCTTATGGTATAAGAACTTCATCGAGTTTCACTCTTCTCTTATTAGTTCTCTTGAGAATAAATTCCTTCTCAAGGAACACATCGATTTAAGCAACAAAGACTTTTTGTTTTTCTAGGTGGTAGAAGTAGTATCCCTTAGTTACCTTTACGTACCCTATATAAATACATTTTTTAGACTTAGTGCTCAACTTGTTTAAAGTCAATTTTTGATATAAGCGTCACAACGCCAAATCCTTAAGTAATCTAGATTAGGCTTTCGCCTAGTCTACTTTTATCCATAGATTTAGATAGGACACAATTTCGTGTATACGTAACAGTTTCTTGGGCATAAACCAAAAAAAACATAGGTAGATCAGTGAAACTCATCATAAACCTAACCATTTCCATTAAAGTCCTATTCCTTTGTTCAAATACACCATTATATTGTGGTGTACTAGGAGAAGGAACTTGAGAGACCATCCCATGTTCTTTTAAGTATCCTCTAAATTCAGTACTTAGGTACTTACTTCTATAAACACTATGAAGGATTTTAATTTGTTTCCCAAGTTGATTCTCTACCTCATTCTTGAATTCTTTTAATTATCAAAGCATTCAGACTTGTGTTTTATCAAAAACGCATAGTTATATCTATTGAAGTTGTCAGTAAATACGACAAAGTAAGCTTCCCTATATCTACTATACATTGTCACGGGTCCACACACACCATTATGAATGATCCCTAACATTCAGTTACCCTTTCATTGTGTCCAATGAAGGTTGCTTTGGCCATCTTCCCTAATAGGCACAATTAACATTCATCATAAGACAGAAAGTCAAATAATTGCAAGACTCTTTGTTTAAGACGTCTTGATATACGTTTTGATCCTATGTGGCCTAACCTGTAATGCCACAAATATGTGGTATTTAGTTCGTTCGATTTTAATCATTTATTATTTTGTACTTTGAGAATTTCATTATCCAGTTTTAGAATATATAAACTATTATGCAACTCAAATGTTTTATAGAGAATATTATTTAAATTAATGGTTATAACACCACTAGTAAGAAAAAAAAAAAAACCCTCTTTGTCTAAAACAGACATAGAAACTAAGTTTCTAGAAATATAATGAACATAATAACAATTAACTAATTCTAAAACTAATCCAATGGATAACCTAAGATAATAAACCCCTACGGCTAATGTAGCAACGCATGCTCTATTTCCAACAAGTAGGTCAATCTCTTCTTTGGTGAGCAATTTACTCTGCCATAATCCCTGTATATCAAAATAAATATGAGAACCATATCCTGTGTTTACAGCCCAAGATGAAGTAGGAGAATAATTTATCTCAATAACAAACATACCTAAACTAGAAGTTTCAGCTATCCTTTTTTTTTGGTTCTTTAGGAAGGCCTTGTAATGTCTCCTCTAATGACTAGCTTTCCTATAATAGAAATAACATCTTTTCCCTTCCCCACACCACCTATAGGCTGAGTAGAAATATCAAGGTAGTTATTCACTTTGGGCTTGGGTTTAGCCTTGGCCTTTTCTTTGCCTTTATCCCTGACTTTTGATGCTTAAGCTTTTTTTCCATAAGTAGATTAGTCGAAGCTACCTTTCATACTTCATGTTAAGCCTATCTGAACATATATAACAACTCTTCAAACGTTTTCTCTTTTCGTTTAGGTAAAAATTCATAAATTAGACCATGATTTTAAGGAAGGATTTCAACACCAGGTTAATGGCAAACTCATTGTCCATGATGAAGCCTATGCTCACCAACCGTTTGATGTAACCAATCATCTTGACCACATGAGGACTAACTTGTCCTCCTTCAAAGAGTTTATAGTCAAATAGCATACGTGACACTCATATTATTCAGCCCTTTCTCCAGTGGCATATAACTCTCAAAAGTGTGTAAGAATAGATTGTGTATCCATTTCCTTATGTTGTTTTTGAAGTTAAGGTGACATAGAGGTCAACATGAGGCACTGAACTTCTATAGAGTCATCAAGATACTTATTAAAAGTATATTTTCCCTTTTGGGTGGCATTAGGATTAGGCTCAGGGGTTAATGACCCTTCAAAGATATATAGTCTCTTTTCTTGACATAGAATAATTTGAAGATTTTTATACTAATTAGTGAAGTTGTTTCCAATAAGCCTATTTTTTTTTTAGAATTGATCGATACATTGAGTTTGACATGGTGATTATATAATCTACAATTTACAAATAAAGGAATTACTAAATTTATTCATTATTAATATTCATTTTAACTATGGATTTAATTAATTAAAATGTTTCTACCATTTTACTTAAGCTAATAGCCCTCACTATTATACTTGAAAAGTTCCGGTGAACTTTTTAGTGGACTGAAATCCTATCATATTGGCTCTCCCCTTCGCTTTGATGAATAATTTTGAATTAATTGAATAGGTAGATTTCAAATTAATCAACAAAAGCCCATGATCTCAAGTTAGGTTTTACCCCAACAAATCATGTGACCTCAAATGTGACTCTCAGTGTCAACAAGGTGGATACTACATATCTCTTGCATCGACAAATGCATTCCCGACTCTTGTCTCTAATATACTTCATCTTCACTTTGACAAACAAGCAAAGTACACTAGTTAAGTCAAACCCAATATGAGCATCTTCTAATTTTTCGCCTAGTATAAGTGTGCCCTTTAATTTGGTGAACAAGGTTCCAATGAATATGGGCTTAATTAGGATATCATATTGGAAGACACCAATTTAATCTTGACTTAATATTTAATTCAAAGGTTTTTAATTAACTGGTATCATTAGATTTTAAGTTGCATGTTAGGTGATATTTGCAAAATATAACCATCCACATATATACAACAAATATATAAATAAATGTGCCAACAGACAACTATAACTAATATCAAAACCCTCAAGTCAAGAAGAGTTTGACTAGTTAACCTAGGTGAATCTTCATCTTCAAGTCTTCGAACTTGCCATTGCGTTTCCAATCTTCAATAATTATATGGTTTTGTTTCCTAGTTATATAATTCTAAGAAAATAAAATAACAACCTAAACTAAAGAGAAAAAAGGATTAAGGCAAGGCGTCCAGACCCTATTTTAGAATTACAACCTAAAATTAATAAAAGAAAAAACTCATATAAGTTATTTGGTTGTGTATTGGGCACCATGAATTCATACATTCAATTAAAATTAAATTTTAAGAATTATTTAGACAACTATAAGATTACACTTTAGTCCCTAAAATTTTACAAAATTATTATTCAGCCCCAAAGCTCAAGAAAATTTCAAGTCAGTTCAGATTCAACAAAACAAGACCAAATTATAATTTCCAACTTTTTTGGGTGTGCAGGTGTGTTGTCCAACATTTAACAAAATTCTAGACTATTGCACAGTTGAAGTCATAGCATGGGCACAACTAGAGTATGACCAAGGTGGCAAATACCTTACACAAAAAGGTACCACTAGACTAAAAAATGATTTACCCATGCACTTTGTGCAAATATGGCAAAATGCCATGATGAGTCATGGCTGGACCAAGAAAATGGTATAGCTGTGACACCTAATGGTCCTATACACCATTAGACACATGGCAAAAAGTCATGGCTAGACCAAAAAAAGGTTCCAGCTGTGACACCTAATGATGCCATGCATCATGAGACATGTGGGAAAATGCATCACTTATGGTGTGTTAATTGGTCCACCTAGCACCTCCATACACGGTTGGGACTGTGTCTTATGGTCTAAGTTATTGAGTGTCATTCTGGTTTTTCAACCAAATTTTTTGGGTTTTTCTAGTCACGAAAAATCTAGAAGACTTTCGTTCTTGGCAGGCCAGTCACTAAGGTAAGGAAATACGACACGTAAATTGTACTCACACCAATGATAATGACTTTCAACTTGAGTTCAACCTATACAAATAATAAAATTTAAACAAAATATTTAGAAATCGTCATTCAATAATTTAATACACATTTACATTGTTCATGAAACTTTACACACATTTAGAAATCATTTTTATCAATTTTAGGGTTTTGATCAATTCAATTACATGCAATAACAAGTAAAATAATCAATATAAATTGGAATAATTTTAATGAAAATATGCCTAAAATGATGGCTCTAATACCATTATAGGGTTTCAAGGCATCGATAACCAATAGTGCAGCAAAATTGAAAACTATTAAAAACAAACAATCCTAAAACCCTAACAAAGATACTTTTAATAAAAACATATTTATCATGATCAAACAAAACAACCATAAGGTGTTTTAGGGTTTGTACCTATGTTGATGACTCATCCAATTCTTCATGTGACAAAGAAATGAATGTTATCTAACCCTCATAAGGCGACACCCTAAGAAGCACATGGAGCACAAACATAGGAGGTTGTCTAGTAAAAAGGTTGTTAAGGCTCCTATGCTGGATGGATGACATGTTCATAAGAAATGAGAATTTTCGGAAAACCTAGCGACTATTAGGGTTTTCTATTGCATGTGGCTTTTTATGTTCTATGTCACTTTTTAATTAACTCACGCCTATTATTTATATGTGCACAGGAATACATGTCTCATTGGAATTTAATCCAAACACGCAACCTTTCTACATACACACACGAGTGGCATGCATTAAGCTATACACGGGTAACACAAATGTGTCTTGCTCAGTATGGTTTCACCCCTTTCACAACTTCAACTATACCATGCTACCAATTTGCATGGTGCCACATGGCATCATGCACACAGTGATCTTGATCAAGCATGGTCAATAGAGTTCTCTCTCTTCTTAAACATCAAGATTGTCATCAAACGAACCTCATATCTAGGTTTGTATTAACCTTTATATGCATGTGACCTATAAGCTTTCTATTAAACTGGTAGTGCCTAAATTCAGATCAAATTTAAGCAGAAACCAAGATTGGCCTTTAGCAAAGTATCATGGCCACTCAGATGACAGAGTGTCAGCGAATATCTTTTAAGCTTTTACAACATCATAGTTGCATATAATTCAATCCTTTCAATCAATATCTCTTGAGGTTGATATATAGAAATGTGTCATCATAATAGTTCCTTGGTATGAACTGATACACATTAATGACTAGCATAAATTAGGCTACAACTTTATCATACTGTGGCCACATATTTAAGCAATTGTGAACATCATTAAGTATTCTTATATGAGATATCTTCTCCAATTAGATAAATCTAAACCCAGTTAATAATTCCATGTGGGTTGTAAATTAAGATTTACATAAAATCATCATAATATAATAAAATAATATATGTATTATTATATATATAAAAATAATATATCAATATGAATAATATATTTATATATATAACCCACATGGGTAGGCCCTGCAAGAATATACATGTACTATATATATGTTTTATATTTTTATGGAATGAATGTGGTGAACATTTCCCACTTTCTCAAGAATTATAAATTGCCATGCGCTATGTGTATTTGGCCAGTGAAAGACAACTGGCGCATTATATGCATTAAAGCAAAAAAAAAAAAAAAAAGAACCTTAGCCACCCAGGTGAAGAAAAGCCATTGTCTTGGCTTTCACCTAAAATTTATAAATCATGTTCAAGCCTTAGCAGCCTTTGAGTGTGGTTCCAACCTCTAATTCAGTTCATGCTTTGTGTGGATACCAAGGTTCAAGCCTACTTTGAGTTCTGAGAGCGATTTCATAATCTATCTAAATTAATGAAAGTCAAAGGAGCCACCTGCACAGGTATATTCTATAAACACTCTATGTGTGTTAATAAAATGTTTGTGAATTAATTATCCTATAAGGGCAATCCAGAAAGGGGTTTTTATGGTATGTCTGTTTATTAATTAAAATTTTTAAATGACATGTCACTGCCAAAAGGCCAATTTTACTATATGGTATTAGAGCCAACCTTAGGGAATTAATTCATAAAATTATACCTATGAATTTATTTAATTTGACTACATATTTTTAATTATTGATATCGATTTTTTTAAATTATAATTTGCTGTTATAAAATTATTGTTGCAATTTTATGGTTGATGCAATTATTAATTTAAAATTTTTTTAATTATAAATTGTCATTAGCTTTTATAAAATTTGTTGCAATTTTATAATTAATACTACTATTAATTTAAATTTTTGGTTGATATTTTATTGTAGCAATATGTTTGAAGCCATATAAAGAACGTAAATTTATGTTAAATTTATTGAGTTTTAATTTCTTGAATTTTTGTTTGATATTGTTGAGATTTGCAATTTATTAAAAGTTTGGTTGAATGTCCAATTGTTGTCACATTGTTGCATGAAATCACTTTTGATACACATTGTTGCATGTTTTGAAGGTTGCTGCTAGTATAAGGATGGTTTATGTGCCATATTCCCTTACCTCGATAATGTGGCTTGCCGAAAATTAGGGAATTTTTTGGGTTTCTCTGTCATTGAAAAACCTAAAGAATTACAGCTTGGAAAACTCCATACATGGTTGGCTCCAAGCCGTACATGGGGTGGTCAGGTGGCACCTTCCTCAGTAACACCTTTGTATAATGTTGTCGAGTACAACTAGACATTTCATGCCCAAGTTGTGCCCTTCAGATATACATGCTTCTGAAATTTTGTTGAATTTCATATACATGGTTAGGCACTCTACTTGTATGCCCAATAAAGTGGAAAAGATCAATTTGGTCATGTTTTTTTAAACTGAAACAAAATTAAGATTTTCTTGACCTTTAGGTTTGTAATGCAATTATGCAAAACTTGAGGGACTAGAATGAAGTTGACACTTGGGTAAAATAACTAAAATTAATTCATTTTAATTTTGATTATGATGTATGTATGTATGTTTGTTTGTATATGCATGGTGCTTAGTATACAGCTTAAGAACCTTATGAATGCTTTTATTTTTTAATTATTTTTTGGTTTGTAATAATTAAAATAGGACTTCTGTGTCATACCTTCTCTATATTGAACTTCTCTTCTCACCTAACTCCCCTCAAATGTAACTCGAGGTTTTTGTTTTACGAATATAAAATTAGAATAGGATTTAATTTTTCATTATTAAAAAAATTGTAACTAGGAAACGAACCCATGCACAATTGAAGACTGAAGATGAAAGAATTATTGAAGACCCGAAGAATAGGACCTAGGTTGACCAATCAACCCCTTATGGCTCATGGGGATTAACATTAGTTAAAGTTATATACGACAAATTTAATTTATGTTACAGTATGCATATTAGGTTTTTTTTTTTCCGTATTATCACCCACAAGCTAAATAACTAAAATTGGTGAGATAATAATAAATCCCTTATATATATATATATATATATGTTGAAAATCACCAATTGCTTTCTAATATGATGCCTCGAGGCAAGCCACTATTCATTGGAACCTTGTTTGTCAAAATAAAGGGTATACTTCTACTAGGGAGAAGATCAAACAATTGTTTATATCAGGTTTGACTTACCTGATACACTTAGCTTGTTCACCAAAATGAAGGTGAAAATGTATTAAAGGCAGAGTTAGGGACATGCAATTATTATTGCATAAGTGATATGTAGTATCCGCCCTACTGAAATCGAGAATCACAATTGATATCTCATGATTGATTCATGCGTAACTATTGAATTAAAAGATCATGGATTTTTGTGATTAGTTTGATTGACCTACCTAATTAGTTAATTCAAACTTGTTCACAAAAGCGAAGGAGACAATTAATTCAATGGGATCTTGGCCCGCTAAGAAGTCCACTAGGATTTCTTGAGTCTAATGAAAAGGGTTATTGTCTTGAATAAAATAGTCAGAGCATTTATTTGATAAAAGACCACGTTAAATGAATATAAAATTAAAATATGACCTTATTCTAAGTTTTGTAGAATAAACTCAACACATGACCTAACGTTTGAAAAGATATTCAAAAATGAGTTTGGGTTAGATACAAAACACCTCGACTAGTATCAGTGTCTAGGGATTGTTCTAGAAGAGAGGAGAATCTTGTATGCTATCACACAAGATTTACCAGTTGTGCCAAAACTTGATATTGAAATGAGGGAATTTAATCCTTACAAGAAACATGAAATGGATGACATAATAGAAAATAGAAGTCATGTATTTAATATAATTAAATTAATTAAGAGTGTCAAAGCTCTAGATTTACGCATGACGAGTAACATGACTTTTAACCTTGTTATCTTATCTCTACCTAAATCCTACACTAAGTTCGCCATAAACTTTCTAAAGGATAACAAGGGAAATTCCGTTGAAGGTTTGATAAGGACGGTAGTGAATGTTGATGTACATATAAAAATGGCTAAATAAGTCAAAGTGAATTTGAAAATAGAGGAAGAAAGAAGTAAGATTAACGCCTAGCCAAATTCTGCATCTTAGCCAGTACGCTAGAACACACTAAACTCTCATAAGGGCATAGTTGGCAAAAATAAGGTAATTTGTTTTTGATGTGGTAAGCTTAACCACTGAAGCAATTACTGCAAAACCTTTCTAGCTAACAAAAGAAGGAAAATTGAGTCTTCAACTTCCCTAAGATTAAGAATTGAACCTTTTCTTGAAATCTCATGTTATTCAACACGAGATTTAAATTTTCACATTTGTTTGATATGAAGAAATTGAAGCATAGTAGAATGCTAGTCGAAAGAAGAGGTGAACTTACAAGTTGAAAATATGGTACGTGTACACCACATTAGTTGTAGGATTTATGTATTCATTCTAGCTCAAAAAAAGATGAAATGAAATAAAAACTGATTGCAATATTTTTTTAGAAATAAAACTTCTAAGAGATTTATTACTATGATTATTTCAAAAATTCTCAATTATATAAATTAATTTAGACTAGTAATTTGACACGAAAAACTAAGTCATGATTGAATTTTTGATTAATTCGATTGTTGTTGAATGATGGATACTAGTTATTTCTTTTAGACAGAGATAACCATGTCAACCTTTTGCTATTTTTAGTAGGAGTATTATTCGATTGCTGAATTTTGTCTAAACAACTAGAATTAACAATTTGTGTCAAACAAAACAAATTTTGAATTTCACCTAATTCACTGGACATTCCAATGAACATGATTCATAGATCTTAGGAAATACGAATCTAAATATCTAGAAGAAATTCAAGGAATTCAAAGCATGAAATAAAGAATTTATTAATGTGTGTGTTCAAATTCTTAGGTTAAACCAAAGAGGTGAATGCATAAGATAGATGGTCTAATTTAATGTCTGAGGTGTAGTGGGAGTTTTAATATCTACTAAATGTTCTAAGATAATTCCTTAGTAATTGTAACCCATATTTATGTTTATAAGTATGACACATTTTACATGCATACGTATATGTGTTGTATGCATCGGATTGAAGTCTAATGACTTATTTAACAAAGGTAGTGACAGTAATGTTAAATAATTAACTTGAATTAGTTGAACCATATGTTAAATAGATTATCTTGTGTGATATTCTAAAGAAAATTTAAGAATATTGCTCATCTAGTACCAAATAGATTTTAAAATCAATTTTGGAAATTTCTTGTAAACGTCATTATCTTAAAAATCATGTGGGAGGATAATAGAACTTAATCAAGTTCTAATTCAAAGGAAAAATAATAGAACTCATACTTATTGGCATAAGTATGGTTGAACATAACAATAAAAATTACTTATTCCTAGAAGGAAACAAGTAATCGACCTAAATATACAAAAGCATGTAGAAAAAATGAGGTACGTTATGAGTTTATAAGAATTAAAATTCTTAAAACTCTTGATAAATGCACTGGTCATTTATGAGGTTAAAATTTGAGACCTACAAGTGAAACTAAAATCTAGATGCACTCATACATGCCACTAAAAGCTTGACAATTAATTATCAAGAGCAACTCCAATAGTTAAAACCTAGAATAGTCGTGACCATATCACAATCAATGGTAATAACCTTGAAAAGCAGTTGGTTGTGTGTGTAAGTTGATGAAATCTATGTAATAACTCATGTGAATGTTGGAATCTATAAATAGTTATACAAATAAAAGCATAAAATCTTTTGGTTTTATAATGATAAATATGAAAAATGTATACAAAAGCTAATGGGAGTACAATGATGATTTTGACATTGTATATCTGTATGACAATAAACATATTTGAATTAAGTGTAAAATTTACAGTTGACATAAAAAGACTTGGGTAACTAAGTAATCCTTCATAGAAGAACTTAAACTAAGTGATTCATATCCTTACCTGATCTATTATTGTAGATCGTATAAACTACTAAATTTAAGTTAGAATGTTTACAACAAACGAAGGCTGAAGGGATTCAGCAAATAAGAATCCGAAAGTATTCTTTTTCGTCATGATGATGCATGCCTTTCTTGGATAATGTGTCATTGAACACAAAAATTGAGTGACAAAGATTATTAGATTTCTATTAACATATCTATTAGAATGATCATAAATATCATGATATACACTCAAATTTGATATCTTAATCTTTTAGAAATATCAACTGTGTACAAATAGACATCGTTGGATGACACACCAAGTAATATCCTTGATTTCCTAAAAAATAATATTGATAATTCTTGAGATCTTAAAGGATGAAGTCAGTGAATAAGGAATAGTGACATAAGACAAATCAAGTTGAAAATAATGAATATTAATTCAAAAGGATAGATCGTATAAATGTTGAATCAATTATACGTTGGAAACTAAGTATTAGGCATTCAAAATGCAAGGTCTTAAATGACATATTAGATAGCAAAATTGACTTCTAGCATAGTTGATTTGGTGTCATTAGTATTAAACAAATGTTTTATAGAATCATGGTCTCTCCAAATGGTCTAATTACATATTTAGGCGATTTCGGCTTATTAAACTTATAATAGGAAAGGTTACTTATCCTTTGGAAAACTGAATGAACAAATGTATCAATGAATGCTTTATTATAGTAGAAGCAATGATGGGCATGTATGGTCATCCGATGTTATTTGTATGGATGATTGGCTATAATGCAAGTGGCAGATTGTTAGGGTTGGTGCCCTAGAATTGATCCTTATGATGACATACATTCATTAATAAAAGTCATATTAGTAACTTAATATGGCATTGTTTGTCTATAAAGCGTATTATTATATGTTTAGACAAACGTCTTAAGAATGGTTGAACCATGATGAAGGGATCAGTGCTTAACATTTTTTCGTGAGAACCCTATGTGCTATTAAGTGGCTATTCTTAAAATGTCTATAACTTTGATATTACCATGACCAAGGGCATGGGTAATAGTGACAAAGCTATCATAATGTTGAACGACCTCTTTGAAATATGATGATAGTTCTCACATATCGAAGTTAGTTGTTAACAACTTAGTGCAACACAAGGGTGCACGTTGTAGACGTGTTCATCAGACTAACACACCAAGAGGATTCCATATGGATGGTTACTTTAGTGTCTATGAAATATATCCTCTTAGTGAACGAAGGTACATGTGATCCTTAGATTTAAGGGCACCAAATCATCTTATGCAAAGATCGATATGGCTTGAGACTAGCCTAACGTAGTCTGGTAAGAAGATTACTAGAAAGGTTGTGATTGGCCATATCGAGATTTGTATAAAGGCTATGGTGGATCAACAAAGGATTCATCACTCCTATGTACAGGAGTTGATATCTTAGTCAAGGCCCTTTAATAGATCATAATGACTAATTAAATCTATGGTCATAATGGGATTGAACTGATGCTCGATTTGATATTTCTTCGATTATTGATAGAAGTCGGTCTATATAACTCAAGGATCCCTGAGGGAGACACTTCATCTATACCTCAACCTCAAAGAGATATCGTATGATGAAAGGATGAAATTGTATAAGCAACCATATCATTGGCAGGTGAATAAGTTATATGCTAACACTCCATTAATTGGGTAGCCATGATATCTTGCTAGAGGTAACTTTTAGTCTATGTCTAGACGAATGCCAAGTTGGGAGCCTGGCACAAATTTGGTCATCACCCACTTACTGGAGCGCCTATGGGTCATACACAAAAAGGAGTTGATCGAACTTTAGAGGTGTAGGATTTTCCAAGTTGGATTCGAGTCAAATCTAATTTTGATTATGGATTGCGGGTTTTAAGTCTTGGAAAGGCTTTTAGACTCGAAAGTATATTTTATGATACTTAAGGACTAAAGTGAAAAAATCTTAAGTGATTTAGGTTGCAGTGAGAAAGTACAGGGTTGGTTTGGATTTATCTAATGAGATAAATTTTAGCTTAGTTAATAATTCCTTATGGGCAATAATTTAAAGTTTAAATAAAATTATAATAATATAATATAATAATATTTTATATATATATATATACACATAATATATTAATATTAATAATATGGGTGGGCCATGCAAGTATCTACATATATTATATGTACACTTCACATTTTTATGGAATGAGTGTGGTGCATGTTTCCTACTATGTCACGAATTATAAATAGTTGTTCATTGTGTAATTGGCTCATAATAAACAACTAGTGCATTATGTGTGTTAAAGCAAAAAGAAACCCTAATCGGTTGGGTGAAGAAAAGCCACTATCGTGGCTTTCACCTAAAATTAATAAATCATGTTCAAGCCCTAGCAACCTTTAAGCATGGTTTCAACCTCCAATTTAGTTCATGCTTTATGTGGATACCAAGGTTTAGGCCTACTTTGGGTTCTGAGAGCGACTTCATAATATATCTAAAATTAATGGAAATCAAAGGAGCCATCTATACAAGTATATTCTATAAATACCCTACGTGTGTTAATGACATGTTTGTGAATTAATTATCCTACAAGAGCGATCCAGAAAGGGAAGTATGTTTATTTATTAATTAAAATTTTTAAAGCCAATTCTATTGTCAAAAGGTTGCAAATTCCCTACAAAGATGTTCAAAACACCTTTTACTAGATACAGTGAAAGGGTGATTGAATTGTTAGAGATCATACACAATGATATGGTGAACCTATGATAGTGTATGATAGATATAGGAAGGCCTACTTCATCATATTTATTGATGACTTCAGTAGATATGGTTATGTGTTTTTTTATGAAACACAAGTCTAAATACTTTGACAAATTCAAAGAATTTAAAAAGAAAGTAGAAAAGTAACTTGGGAAATAAATTAAAGTCTTCCAAAGTGATTAAAAAGGAGAATACCTAAGTGTTAAATTCAGAGAATACCTAAAGGAAAATGAGATAGTATTTTAACTCACTCTTTCTAGTACACCACAATATAATGGTATATCTGAATGGAAGAACATGACCTTGATGAAAATGATTAGACCCATGATGAGTTTTACTAATCTACTTATATCTTTCCGGGGTCATTCCTTAGAAACTACTACCTATACATTGAACTGTGTCTCATCTAAGTCTATGGATATAACTTCATATAAGTTATGGACTAGGCGAAAACCCAATCTAAATTACTTAATTTGGGGCTATGAAGCTTATGTCAAAAAATTCACTTCAAATAGTTTGAGCACTAAGTTTGGAAAATATATGTTTGTAAAGTACTTGAAGGTTACTAAAGGATACAACTTCTACCACCCCAAAGAGTAAAAAGTTTTTGTTATCACATCTCTTATTTTGGGTAGGGTTATGCATTTGGAGAGAGGTGTTATACTTTTTATATCAAAGTATGGTTTTGGGAGCCCAAAAGTGTTGAATGTCTACATGTGCGTAAGTAATTGAATAGTCTCTCATGGAATGCTAACCACTCTCATACACTGACCGCTATAAGTATTATTAACCTGTATTTGAGTTATAATACATATGTCTAAGCATGCGCATGATTTCAAGGTAAAGAGATCTAGAAGGCTCATAGGTATCAAACAAGACGTCTTTACCCCAAAGAGTAGTCAAGGTGAGATATAGAGAGAAACCTTTAGCATAGTTATAACGTTGTATATTGACACTTAAGTAATAAGGCAAGTCATTCAATAAATTCTTTGAAAGAACTGTAAGGTGTTTAAGAGTATAGAACATTCAATTGAGGTCTCTTATATTGTTAAGTATCCACTAGTTATGGATTTATCGACCTAATAGGACCAAAAAGACGAGAAGGTTCAAAGGACTACTATTATTGGTGGGAGTAAGAGATAACCCTAACCCATATATAGTTTGGCTAGCAAACATCACCTTTCCAAGTTTCATGGTATTGTAGGCACTGGATCAATTTTGATCAAGGATTGGCTTGAGGCCACAAAGGACATTATAAGACCTTTTAAAGATGATGGACTGTGAGAGGTTTTTTTATACCAATTATTTGCTAAGGGTTGGTGCCAAGATCTAGTGGCAAGGGTTGAGGGATACCCATTAGATCGATAAGATGACTTGGGTTAAGTTTAAAGAGGCCTTTGAAAAAGAGTTTTTGGTAGCTAATATTTAATATGTTTAGGCACATGAGTATCTTAACCTAAGGTAAGACACACAAAACAGTTAACGAGTTCTCCACTAAAGTTAATATAATTGCCTAGTATGCCTCTAGTATAACTAATAATGACAATGGAAAAATAGAGATTTTTATAAATAAGATAAGATCAGAGATTGTCAAAGATGTGCTAATTGGAGACAACCTTCATAGATTTTATACAGACGTATCGGATAGAGCATAGAAATTAAAAGCTATGAGATTGAGGATAACTAGAGAAAAAGGCATGATCAAGTAACCTAGATTAATAGCTCTAGTCTCGATATATAAGTAGGAAAAGTTGAGTGGTAGCCAAGATTCTAGAGACAAGAAGAACTTTTAGTCTCGAGGGTTTAGAAAGAACTAGAAGAGCAAAAAGCTAAAGCAGGATGAGTGACTATGGTAAGAGGACCAACAAAAGCGTGATGACCCTCCTTCTTGTTACAAGTGTAAATGTAGACACACAAGTGATTATGTAGGGCAAAGATTTTGCTACCTATGCAAACAACCAAGTTGTTTTATCGGTGAATGCACCGTAACAATATCAACCTTGATGAGTAGACTGTTAAGAAAGGACAAGCCAAAGTTTTTACAACTACTTAGGCATAGGTCAATTAATTTTCCATTCATATAATTTATATGCAATAATTGATTTTGGTGCCATTCACAATTTTGTTACACAAGGAATCATTAAAAGGCTAGGATTAAAGTTTACACCCATTGATTACATTTGTATTAAGATGTCTGATAAGGATAACATATTGAGTGATCAAATTTTATTAAGTGAGACAATAATTTTGAGAGGTTGAGAGATAGTCGTTGGTTTGATTATTTTTTACATAATGGATTTTTTAAATTAATATGGAATCAAGATTGATTGTAGGAAAAAGAAAGTCCAGTTCCATCTAGATGATGATGAAATGTTTAATCTCGGTAAGGGTCGTGTGTTGAGTATAATGATCAGTAACATTAAAGCTAGAAAAATGTTGAGTAATAATGTATAGGTTATATGACGTATGTTGTAAGTGAAGTTGATGGTTTAGTCCTAAGTTTATAATCCATTCCGAATATGTACAAGTTCTAGGATGTGTTCCTTAATGATTTGCCAGGGTTAGCACCAGAAAATGAGGTGGAGTTTAAAATTGAGTTGGCTTACGAGACAGTGTCCATTTCTAAAGTACCATATAGTATAACCCCAACCAAACTCTAAGAATTAAAGAATCAATTGTAGGAGCTTCTGGACAGAGGATTTATTAGACCCAGCCACTCAACTAAGGGCGCACATACTGTTTTTGAAAAAGAATGATAAGTCGATGAGCATGTATGTCATACGCATGTACCAGCTACCAAGCATTGATGTCTTATATGATTAGTTCCAAAGTGCTTTAGTATTCTCAAAAATTGACTTGAGATTTGGGTATCATCAAGTTTGAGTAACTCAGAAAGACATTTCAAAGACTGCATTTTGTTAGTGTATGCCCAAGGAACCATTCATTTTGTCGGTTTCAAGGCATTTCTTCTGTATATTTTTAATGATACTTTATTAATAATAGAAAAAGTTCTTCTATTCATATACACAAATTGCTTCCTTTATTTGTTTAAATGTAAAGTATGTATGTGAACTATATAGATAATTTACTTTGTGAGATCAATTGAATTATCAAATTGTTCCTAACGAATGTGATATTAGCTGGGGCAATGATATCATATAGTGAGCATATTGAATGTCTCCATTGAATATCATGAGATGCTATTAGTGTGAGTGAAGATGATGATCATGTCACTGAGGCATTAATATGGATTAACAGTTAACTGTTTTCCAAACATAGCCAATTACGATAAGTCACATAGTTATTGTGATGTAGTCAATGACTTATTGTGTTATTGTACTAGTATTTGAATTAATCTTTCAACTTGAGATATTATGGTTAAATCTAGTATAGATGCATATAATTCATCTGAAGCATAAAAATAGAGCTAGTTCATACTAAAAGACCATGTTGGTCATCTGTTGTTTACATGCAGAAATGAATGATGATCAAGATGGGATTCGTTTACTCAGAGTTATTGGATTTAGAGTATCTATTGACTCAATTAGGTTCCAAGTTCTTGAATGAATGTTAATAAATATTAGAAACCAAAATCTCTAGCCAAAGATAATATAATTCATATTAATGATGTTCATGATGACATGTTCCAAATATATTGATTGACGATTCGTAAAAGATCAAGATTAGGGTTTTGATGAACCATGAGCCCGAACTCAATCAAGTTAAACAACAGAAGGATATTACCTACACAAAATGTATAATTAAAAGAATAGATTCAATGGAGTGTTACTTCATTGTGGTTTAGGAGTTAGGGCACATTGCTAGATGTTTACCATAGTCATTGAGTTTTCAGACGTGTTTTTCAGATCATCTAAAAAAGGGCTCATGGTTAGACCACAGTAGACCTAAAGTGTCACATCAATAAACTAAGCATTTTAGAGAGTAAGGATTGATTATCTGGGATTGGCAAGTACCTACCAAAGGGTAATAAAGATCACATCATATAAAGTGTTATATGGGTGTAAAATAACACTTTAAGAGTTAAGATGTTTGTGAGATAAAATTTGGGTGGCTAAAGCATTTGTATGATATACATGCATGGCCATTGTTTAAATTGAGAGTTTACAAGGGCCATGCAACAATTATTTAATCGCTTACTCAGTTGACCAATATGTAAAGTCAAAATTAGTTCATTTTTTGACATATGAACTCATTTTGAACTGAAACACTTCTCTTACTTCTTTCTCACTCTAGAATTTTAGCCATAACTTATTTTGCTTCGTTTGGTGAAATTTTTTGAAGGCTTGCAACTAAGTATAAAACTCTTCTCCATCATTCTACATCAAATATTCAAGCTTGAAATAGGTAAAAATCTAACCTTCTTCATATATTCTTGTATTGTGTTGATTTTTGAATCTTTGTTACATGCATGTTGTTTTCATCATTCTTGTTCACCATATTCTTACAAATGGTATCAGAGCCATTTTAAGCTCCTTGCATGTTTGGTTTTGAGTCAAATATGTGTTATTTATGCATAAGAGTATATATAGGTGACATAAGTAACCCTGCATGTTGTTGATTTGGCATGAAATCAAATTTTTCAAGCTTATTTGGTTATGAACCATATCAATCGAAACTGTTTTGGTTGGGTTTTCTTTCTTTTTTCTATGTTCTAATGATTTTAAGATGAAGAACACATTATTTAAAGCATGCATATGATGAATGGTTCATGGGATACATGTATATAAGCTTGAATGTGACATGCATGTACTTTTTGGCTTGTGAATTGAAATTTTCAATCTTAGGATTTTGGTTGCATGTCTCCAACATGATGTACATGTTGATAAACATTGCATTTCATATGTTGTTTTTATGTATTGTTCATAGAATACATGAGTTAACGACATGTTGATAAAGGATTTTGGTTGCATGTCTCCAATATGTATGGCAATGTCAAATATATGGAGATATGTTGATATATATGCACATATTTTTTGAAATGTTCAAATGAAAATTCTGGTTTTTGAAATTTTTATTCTAACATGCTAAATATAAGATTTAATGATGATTAGAGTAATTTTGGGTGAAGATTAAAGTATATGGAATTAGTGTAATTACATAAACATGGAATATATGATGCATGGTAAAAGGAGTTTTACATGGCATGATGAATAGTGTAGAAAGTATATGTGCCATGAAAGTTTAATGCATAATTTAGTTTAATATGATTAAATGATAAATTATGCATAAATCTCAACTAGCATTTAATTGTGATTAAGTGTAAGAAATGATTTAAAGTTGACATGAAATGAATATATTGATATAATATAAATAAGGGATGCAAAATGTTGTATATACATTTATGTGATCATAACAAAATTTAAATTATTTGATTTAAAGTTGACATGATAGGAAATGTATTGATATAATATGAATAAAAGATGTAAAATGTTGCATGTGCCTTTTTTTAAATTAAATAAATATTATAAATATTTGGATCATATGCACTATATCATTCGCCCTTAAGTACTTGAATCAATGCATTTTTATTATATTTATTATTGATTTGATCAATTAGATGATTAATATTTATTTTGATTATGAATGGTTCATAATGTTTAATGAATATTAATTTGGTTGATTAATGGAAGCAATTAGGGGTGATCATGGGTGTAATTTGTGGTGTTTGTGAGTTTAAATATTTGGAATGTATTACTCTTTTATTAAAGGGTTTGTAATAAATAGCCCTTCATTTATTTTTACTTTATTGGCCCATGTGTCTAAGTTTCAAGTGTAATTGGAGTGGCTAGATGAGGATCCGAATGTACCCGGACGTAGATCCGATCAAAGATTTAGTCCTACCATACTTTATTGGGCCCTTTAAGATGTATTTTAGAAACCTCATGATCATCTCACCATATTTTAATTTTTTTCATATATGTGATGTATCTACGTAAATTAAAATTGAACTTAATTTATTTAAGTTAAACTTATGTCTCCCTAAAGAAAATTATTAAATCTAAGCCTTTCATTATAGGATAATTGAATTCTTTGATATAAATTTTAATAACCCAAGATTTCTATTATGCGAGAGCTATGAACTTTATGTCATAGAATTTGGTTTATTTTGATTCTGAACAGATATTTTCATTTTGAACAAGATTTTATTATGCGAGAATATGATGAAAGTGTCGTTCTTAAGAAAGCATGATGGTTCTTATTTAACTAGCTAAGGGTACCAAAATTTATATTATGTGAGATAATTTGGAGCGAAGGGTAAGGAATTCAAATCAAGTCTTATATTAGGATATAAATAGAAATGGTTTTCTACTTGTTGAATTTAGTTTACCAAGATTTTTATTTGTTGAGGTTAATTAAATTTAATAAGAATTTGATTCCCTATTAAAAATTTAATCTGGCAAAAATTTTCGGATCCTATCGAAGGGAGTGGGGGATTCAAATAAAATAATTGGAGCTAATGAGATTATTCATTAAAAGGTTTAAGTTTATATGAGACTAATAAAACTATTTTTCTTTGCAATATTCTCTAAATATTTGTGATAAATCGAAAATGGCCAATAACATACTCGTAAGAATGATTGGCAATAATATATTGACTTGACCAAATTTCAAGGATTGGCTAAAGAATTTCAAAATAATTTTGGATTTTGAAAAGATAGTTTATGTCTTGGAAGCACTGTTTTCTAGTAAATTTGCAGCCTTTGGGTGGTATAATAGAAATTAAAAATTTTAATTAATAAACAAACATATGACAAAAACCCTTTCTAAATCGCCCTTATCAGATAATTAATTCACAAATATGTTATTAATATTTATAGAATGTTTATAAAATATACCTGTGTAGGTGGTTTTTTTTACTTCTATTAATTTAGACAGATTGTAAAGTTACTCTTAGAACCGAACCCAGAGTGGATCTAAACCTTGATATCTACACAAATTATGAATTGAATTGATAGTTAAAATCATGCTCAAAGGTTGTTGGGCTTGAGCACGATTTATTAAATTTTGATGAGGAGCACCATAATGCTTTTTCTTCACCATACAGTTTGGGATCTAATAAAAAGCACAAATAACATGCACTAAACCTTTATGTGAGAAAATATTTGTGCCGTCATCGCTTTTCATATCAGAGAATCATGGCTAGGAAGAGTTAGAGCAGATGTGGCTAGGCTAATATTACTTTTCCCGGAGTGTGCACACACCTCCTTTATCACGAAGAATTGCATGGCCATATATATAATATATGCATTGCCTCATCCATGAGAGATTAATTATATATATTATTATTATAATATATTATTATTTTATTTATTTATTTTACTTTATTTAATCTTAGGCCCATATGTAATTACGCACTGGGCTTGGATAAATCCAATTTAGCTTTATACTTTTTCACATGCAACCTTAACTATTCAAGATCACTTCTTTTAGTCTCTAAGTATCATAAAATATACTTTCAAGTATAAAAGCCTTTTCAAGACTCAAAACCCTCAATTCCAAATATAGATGAGATCAACTCAGACTCAATTTGAAAATCCTATGCCTCTAGAGTTCAATTAACTCAATCACACTATTGTCATAGATTTAATTGGTTATTATCATCCATCAAAGGGCCCTAACTAAGATATCAACTTCTATGCTTGAGAGTAACGAATTCTTTGTTGATTCACCGTAGCCTTCATACAGATTTCGATACGGCCAATCACAACCTTTTTTGCAATCCTTTAACTAGACTACTTTGGGTCGGTGCCAAACCATACCAATCCTTATACAAGATGGTTTGGTGACCTCAAATCTAAAGACCACATGTATCTTCATTCACTAAGAGGATATATTCCATAGACACTAGAGCAACCATTTATAGTGAACACGTTTATAACGTGCACCCTTATATTGTACTAAGCTATCAACAAATAACTTTGACATGTGAGAACTATTATCATCTCTTAATGAGGTCATCCAATATTATGATAAGTCTATCATTATTACTCAAGGCCTTGGTCAAGGTAATATTAAAGTTACAAAAGTTTTAAGAACAACCACCAAATGTGCAAATAGGGTTCTCACGATCAGGTGCCAAGTATTAATCCCTTCGTCATAGTTCAACCATTCTTAAGACATTTGTTTGAGGATATATTAATATGTTTTATAGACAAAAAATGTCATAGTAAATTACAAATATGACCTTTATCAATGAACTTGTATCATCATGGGGATTGGCTTTAGGGCACCAACCCTAGCTATCTCCGACTTACACTATAGCCAATCATCTATGCAAACAACATAAAATGACAATATATGCCCATCACTGCTCTTTCTGCAACAAAACATTCATTAACACACTTTGTTCATTCAGTTTTTCAAAGGTTAACTAATCTTTCCTTTTGTCAATTTAACAAGGTGAAATCGCTAAAGTATGCAATTAGACCATTTTGTGAGGCATGACTCTTTGAAGCATCTGTTTGGTAGTACCAAAGTAACGATGCTAGAAGTCAATTTTACGATCTATTATGTCTTTTATGACTTTACATATTGAATGTCTTATGCTCAGATTCCAATGTAAAATTGATTCAACATTTATATAACATGTCCTTTGGAATTGATATTCATTATTTTCAACTTGATTTGTCTAATGTCTCTATTCCTTATCGTGACTTTATCTTTCAAAACCTCAGGAACTATCCATAGTCCTTTTTCAGGAAATCAAGGATATTTCCTAGTGTGTTGTCCAATGATGCCTATTTAGACATAGTTAATATTTCTAAAAGACTGAGACATGAACTTTGAGTGTATATTATGATACTCATGATCATTCTAATAGCTGGCACTAATAGAAATCTAATCATCTTTGTCTCTCAATTTATGTGTTCCATGACACAAAATCCATGAAAGGCATGTATCAGCATGACAAAAGAGAATCCTTTCAGATTATTATTCATTGAATCCTTTTAGCCTTTGTCTGTTATAAACACTCTAACTTAAATTTAATAATTTATACTATCTACAACAATAGATTAAATGAGGATATGGACTACTTAGTTTAAGTTCTTCTATGCATGATTACTTGGTTAGCCAAGTCTTATTATGTTAGTTATAAATTTCACACTTAATTCTAATATGGTTATCGTCATACAATATACAATGTCAAAATCATTGTTGTACTCCCACTATCTTTTGTATACATATTTTATATTCATCTTTGTAAAACCAAAAGATTTTATGGTTTTATTTGTATTAATATTTCTAAATTCCAATATTCAGATGAGTTCTTAAGTAGATTTTCATCATCTTGCATACCCAACTAGTTCTTTTTCAAGATTAATAGCATTGGTTATGTTATGGTCATAACCATTCTAGCTTTTTAATCCATTAGAGCTGCTATTGACAATTAATTATCAAACTTTTAATGGAATGCAACAACTATGAGCACATCTAGATATAAGTTTCACTTGTAGGCCTCAAATTTTAACATCATAAATGACCAATGTGTTTATCAAGAGTTACAAGAATTTTGGTTCTTATAAACTCAAAACGTACTTCATTTTTCCTACATTTTTTATATACTTAGGCTGATTACTCGTTAACTTATGGGAATAAGTAATCTTTGTTGTGATGCTTAACCACACTTATCGGCACAACATTTACTTTGTATCTATCTTTGTTTTTAATTAGAACTCGATTGAGTTCTATTATTCTCCCACTTGATTTTTTAGAGAATGACGTCTAAAAAATCTTCCAAAATAGATTTAAAAACTTATTTGGTACTGAAAAAGAAATATTCTTAAGTTTCCTTTAGAATATCGCATAAGACAATCTATTTAACACATTGTTTAACTAACTCAATTTAATTGCTTAACGTTAGTGTCAATACCATTGTTAAATAAGTTATTGGACTTCACTCCAGTGCATACAACATATATAAAATGTGTTATACTCGTATATATAAATGTGGGTTACAATCATAAGGTATTACTTAGAATATTTAGTGGATATTAAAACTCCCACTACACCACAAACATTAAATTGGATCAATTGTCTTATGTATTCATGTTCTTGGTTTAACCCAAGTGATTGAATATAAACATTAACAAATTCTTTATTTCATTCTTGGATTCTTCTAGGTATTCAAATTCGCATTTTCAAAGATCTATAAATCATACTCATTGGAATGTGCAATGAATTAGATGAAATTCAAAATTTGTTTTGTTAGGCATAAATTGTTAATTATCATTGTTTAGATGAAATTCAATAGTCGAATTATGCTCTCACTGAAATTAATGAAAGATTGACATGATCATCTTTGTCTAAAAGGCATAACTAATACTGATCATCCAACAACAATCAAATGAATCAAAATTTTAGTCATGACTTAGTCTTTCATGCCAAATTATTGGTCCAAATTAATTTATACGATTAAGAATTTTTAAAATAATCATAATAATAAATCTCTCAAAAGTTTTATATCTAAAAAATATTATGATTAGTTATTTTTCCTTATCATCTTGCCCATGGGCTAGAATGAATACATAAATCTAAAACTAATATGTCTTACACGTACCACATTTACAACTTATAGGTCCACCTCTTTTCTTGGCTAGCATTCACTATGCTTTAGTTTCTTCATATCGAACAAATGTGAGAATTTAAATCTCGTGTTAAATAGTCTGAGATTTCGAGAAAAGGTTTAATTATCAATCTCACCTGAAGTTGAACACTCAGTCTTCATTTTTTCATTAGATAGAAAGGTTTGCAGCGTTTGCTCAATGGTTGGACTTACCACATCAAAAGCAAATTAACTTACTTTTACTAATTGCTCTTTTGTGAGAGTTTATTGTGTTCTAACAAACCGGCTAGGATTTAGAAATTAGCTAGGTGTTAACCTTACTTCTTTCTTCCTCTCTTTTCAAACTGGTTTTGACCTATTTAACCATTCTAATATGTACATCAACATTCACTACCATCTTTATCAAACCTTCATTAGATTCTCCCTTGTTATCCTTCAGAAAGTCCATAACGAATTTAATGTAGAATTTGGGTAAAGATAAGATAACAAATTAAAAGCCTTGTTATACGTCATATGCCAATCTAGAGTCTTGGCCCTTTCTATCAATTTAATTATATTAAACACGTGAATTCATTTCTCCACTCCATCTATCTTCATGTTTCTTGTAAGGATTACATTCTCTTATTTAAGTGCCAAGTTTGGCCATAACCAGTTAATCTTGTGTGACAACATACAAGATTCTCCTCTCTTCTAGTACAATCTTTAGACATTGATACCAATCGAGGTGTTTTACAACTAACCCAAACTTATTTTTGAATATCTTCTCAAAGGTTAGGTTTTTCGTTAAGTTTATTCTATAAAACTAAGGATAAAGTCATATTTTAATTTCATATTTATTTAACATGGTCTTTTATCAGATAAATGCTCTCTCTGTTTTATTCAAATCAATAGCCCTCTCCGTTGGACTTGAGAAATCCTAGTAGACTTTCTAGTGGGCTGAGATCCCATTGAATTAATTCTCTCCATCACTTTTGTGAACAAGTTCAAATTATCCAATTAGGCAGGTCAATCAAACCAATCATAAAAACCCACGATCTGTAGTTCAACAGTTATGCATGAATTAATCTTGAGATATCAATTGTGATTTTCAGTTTTAGTATAGTAGAAACTACATATCACCTATGCAATAATAATTGCATGTCCCTAACTCTCTTCTAATACACTTTAATCTTCGTTTTGACAAACAAACTATGTGTACTAGTTAAGTCGGACCTAATACAAATAATCACTCAGTCTTCTACCTGGTAGAAATGTACCTTTCACTCTGGCAAATAAGGTTTCGACAAATAAAGGCTTACCTCAAGGTATCATATTGGAAGAAATTTGGTTATTCTAGACTTAATAAATTTATTTAAGGGATTTATTATTATCTCACCAATTTTAGTTATTTAGCATGTGAGGTAATTATTCAAAAAATAAATCCTAACATACTACTACAACTTAAATTAAATGCGCAGTATATAACGTTAACTAATGTCAATCCCCTTAAGTCGTAAGGGGTTGACTAGTCAATCTAGGTCTTGCGCTTCGAGTCTTTAATTATACAAGGCTTTGTTTCCTAGTTACAATTTTTCTAATAATGGAAAATTAAATTCTATTCTAATTTTGCATTCATAAAACAAAAATTTCGAGTTACATTCGAGGAAAGTTAGGTGAGAAGAGAAATACAAAAAGAACTTTAGAGAAGACAGAACACGCAGGTTCTATTTTAATTATTACAAATCCTAAAATAATAAATAAAATAAAAAAATTCACACAAGGTTCTTAAGCTGTATATCAGATACTATGCATATACAAACATACATATATCATAATTAAAATTAAAATGAATAAATTTTAATTATTTTACCCAAGTGTCAATTTTTCTTAGTCCCTCAAGTTTTACATAATTGCATTTCAACCCTAAAGGTCACTCAATTTAGTCTCAATTCAACAAAATTTTATAGGCATGTACGATTAAAAGGCGCATGCATGCCTAGAAATCATGCAAGGGCACGACTTGGACATAGGATGGGTAGCTAGACTAGAATCCATTAGGATGCTTTTGGCATTTGCATGTTCTAAAAATTTTATTTTATATCAAATGGATGTCAAAAGTGCTTTCTTAAATAGATTTATCATGGAGGAAGTATATGTTGAACAACCTCCCGGGTTTGAAAGTCATAATTTCCCAAACCATGTTTTTAAACTTCAAAAAGCTCTTTATGGTTTAAAACAAGCACCTCGAGCATGGTATGAACGTTTGAATAAATTCTTGCTTAAAAAAGATTTTTGCATTGGAAAAGTAGATACTACATTGTTTATTAAGAGAAAAGAACATGATATACTTTTGGTTCAAATTTATGTTGATGATATTATCTTTGGATCTACTAATGTCTCTTTGTGTGAAGAATTTTCTAACCTCATGAGCAAAGAATTTGAAATGAGCATGATGGGAGAACTCAAGTATTTTCTCGGACTTAATATCAAGCAAAGTAAAAAGGGTATCTTCATCAACTAATCTTCATACATCAAGGACTTATTAAAGAAGTTTGGCATGGAAGGACTAAAAGCTTCAAGCACACTAATGAGTTCAACTATCAAGCTCACCAAAGATGAGAGTGGGCCAAATGTTGATGTTAAAATGTATAGAGGTATGATTGGCTCTCTTTTATAGTTAACCGCTAGTAGACCCGATATTATGTTTAGTGTGTGCTTGTGTGCTCGATTCCAATCATGTCCCAAGGAATCTCATTTAAAAGCCCTTAAAAGAATCTTCAAATATTTACATGGTACTAGATCTTTAGGGTTGTGGTATCCTAGAGAAACGTCTTTTGACCTAATGAGCTATTCGAATGCCGACTTTGCTGGAAGCCAAGTCGATAGAAAAAGTACTAGTGGTACTTGTCATTTTCTATGTCATGCATTAGTTTCATGGTTTTCAAGGAAACAAAACTCCGTAGCTTTATCAACCGCGGAAGCGGAATATATTACAGCCGGTAGTTGTTGTGCTCAAGCCTTGTGGATGCAACAAACTCTTAGGGATTATGGAGTTAGCCTATCTAAAACTCCAATCTTGTGTGACAACACAAGTGCTATTAGCTTATCCAAAAATCCCATTCAACACTTTCGAACCAAGCATATAGAAATTAGATATCATTTTATTCGAGACCATGTTCAAAAAGGTGATATTTGTCTTGACTTTGTATCCACCGAAAATCAACTTGCGAATATTTTTACAAAACCTCTTGAGGAAGAACGTTTTTGCAAAATTAGAAGTGAGCTTGGGATCATGGAATCACCACATTAGCATTTGCACTTAAATATCATTGTGGTTGTGGTGTTTTGGATTAATTAAGAATGTCAATATATGCTTTATGCATCATTTCATGTTTGACCATCCTTGATAGTTTTCTTGTACCAATTATTCTTGCATTGATTTTTAATGTGTTTGATTTAATTTTCCTCATATTTAGCATCAAATTTCATTGTACTTTATGTTATTGAGTCAAAATTGCATAGTTGGATCATTTTGGCTTGTTTATACTCAATATGGGACAACAAAGTGCATAAAATATACACCAGAATTTTGCAGAATTCGGCTGACGAATTGGAAAATTTGGTCGACCTAATTTGTCAAAATTTGGTCGACCGTTTTCTACAGTGTTCTGCCATGTATAAGGGCAAATGTTTCTCCACTTTTTACATCATGTTTCTTCAACTTTCTTTTTATCAAATTGGTTCCTAACATATTTTCTACACTTTCTAACCAAAATTCTCTTTCAAAACATCATAGTTCACCTAAATTTTCAACAAAATCTCTAAAGACTTTAGACCCTAAAAATTTGAATTTTGCTCCAATTTATCCAAAATTCAGTTTTTGTCTTAAAATACCTTTTTTGGTCATCCTTTTTGGATTTCAACTATACCATTGGATTTCTCTCACCATTTTTAACTTGGGTGTGTATTCAAATTTCAAATGTGTGAATGTTCATGTAGATTTACATTTTTGCCCTTGTACATACATTCGAAGCCATGGTGCATTTCATCACATTTTATTGCATTCAATATGGCATTTATACTTTTTCTTCTCTATTTTCCATTTTGAACTTACTTTTGTGCTTCATTTTATTTAAGTTGATAATTATGTGATTAGTTTGTGCATAGTTAAGCATTTGTTCATTTATGTGATATTTGTGCATTTTACATGAACTTACACTTTATATTGTTTAAGCATTGGTACTCTTACTTGGATGATTATGATTGTTTGGACTTTTTTTTTATTGGTTTAGCCTTGATAATCATATCTTCTATGTATGTGTTAAGGTATTTTAGTCTTCCTTTACCTTATTGGATATATACCTTGCATTTTTCTTTTTTATAATGACAAAGGGGGAGAAATTATACATGTTATATTCTATATTTGATTACGGATACATTTGATTATGATTATGGATGTGATATTTAATGTCTATGGATTTTCCACATGCTTTGATGTTTTATCTTGTTTGAATTGTTAATGCTCTTATTTTGATGCTCATACTTATTTAGACATTCTATTCATGCACTAAGCCTTAATGTTTATTATTGGCCATTTTGGTAATCATTTTTATACATTGTTCATAAATGATAGTCTTCTTTTGTCTCCTTGATTATATCATTTTATCCATTGTCTTATTCTTTTTGATAATGACAAAGGGGAAGAAAAGTTTGATTGATGATTGTTACTTTCATTTCATTGATGTTATGGATATTTTGATGAAGATATATATTGTGGATATTGTGGATATTTTGATGAGGATATATGTGATTCAGGGGGAGGAAACTTGATTTTTTAAGGCGAACTCTTGCAAATTTTTTTTCAAATCAAGTGTTTCTTAACTTCAAGGAAATACATTCATTGATACATTTTATAAAATTCCTTGAAGTGCATATGTGTTTGTCATCATCAAAAAGGGGGAGATTGTTAACTCAAGGAGTCGTTATGCTCTAATTTTGATGATAACAAACTAATATGTCCCTAAGCATATTAACTAATTATTTTACTTGAGTGTGAGCTTAGATTGCAAGAATTGATTTAATGCACTTGAAGGAGTTTCAAGATGGAAATGAAAGAGAAGAGTCAATTGAAGAATTATTGAAGATTTGAAGAAAAACTCAAGTGTTAGGTAGATATATTTGTAATTTAGAGCATTCGTTTTGATTAGAATATTTATGTGCATGAGATAGCTTACTTGAAAACTCATTTTTATATCTTTCACATTTTGGGTTAAAATGTCATTTTTCAAACTTATTGGGTTAAACAAATTTGTTCACCAAAGTTTATTAATTCATTATAAATGATGAAGTTTTGTGAACTACATTTTCATATCTCAAAGTTGGTTTTGAAAGAATTTTCAAAAATGGGTTAAATTGTCACTTTTCAAAGTTTTAGGGGTCAAAATGATTTTTGAAAGTTTAAGGGGTAAAATGCGATAAAATTTGGTCAACCGAATCAGCTTCTGAATTATCCAGAAGCCATGTATTTTGGCTTCCAAAAATTCAGTCAACTGAATTAAATTCAATCGACCGAATTTTGGTTTGAATTTTCCAACGGCTAGTGTCACGTAAGCTCTATGGAAGTGACACGTCACATTCGGTCAACCGAATTGGGCATTTTCTGGAAAACTAAAACGACTATTCTTTGTGCACAACGGTAACTTTCCTTATTTTCCCCTATATAAACTCAATCAAATGAATTTGAAAAGAACTTTTGCCACCAAGAACTTTCATATATTTGAGAGCAAATTAGTTTTGAGCTATTTACTTGCAAATTCTTCTCTCTAATCAAAACCCTTGCTCATACACTTTGTAATTTCATTTGCATTGGGTTGTACTAAGCTTTAACTTTCATATACACTCTTGAGAAAAATCATATTTCAATTTCGTACTAAAATTCGTGCTATAAAAGAGTGAGGTTCACTCTTGGAGAGAATAGAAAATTTCTTGTGAGAGAAATTGAGTTTTAACATTTGTAAAGGTTAATAGCATCTTGGAAGCTATTTTGGTTGTGAAGAAAAGCTTGGTTGAGGTTTAAGTCAACCAAGGATTAGTGGAATACTCCAAGGGAGAAAGCTTGGAGGCGTAGACGTAGGCCGGGTTGAGCCGAACCACTATACATCATGTGTTTGATTTTCTCTTCCCTTAAACTCATACTTTATGTTATGTTATTTTGATTGTATTGATTATTTGGAATATTTTAGTTATTCTCATAAATTGGATTAAAAATAGGCAACATTTATTTATTTGAATAAATTACTTTAATTCTCCAATTTGGTAAAGATTGTTTTAAAATTGCCTAATTCACCCCCCCTCTTAGGCCACTCGATCCTACAATAGTATTATCAGAGTTACAAATATTTTAAGAACAACCACTTAATGTGCATATAGGGTTCTTATGATGAGGTGAAAAGCACTAATCATTGCATCACGGTTCAAGCATTTCTAGGACATTTGTCTAAAGATATATTAATATGTTTTATAGACAAAGAATGTCATAGTAAACTACAAAAATATCTTTATCAATGAACTTATATCATCATGGGGATGGGTTCTGGGGCACCGACCCCAACACATTTCCCATTAATATAGCTATTGATGCCTTTAAGGAAAAACAAAATATGTTTGAAATGTGGATTAAGGATAATAGAGGAGCTCAAGGCCACGTGCTAACCCCAATGAATAGAAAGCTCTAAACTAACCATGAAAATGCTTCTAGTGCATATGATATCCTCATCACTCTACAAGAGTTGTATAGGGAAAATTCAATAAGGGTAAAATATGAGTTATGTGCTACGCTATTTAATATGAGACACAAGAAGAATTGCCACTAGATGAGCATATTATAAAAATATCAATGACTTAGGGTAATTGGACATGTATGGGGTAGTCATGTAGAAGCGTCTCAAAGTGATTTTGATTTTATAATCCCCTCTCCAAGTTATAGACCGTTTATAACCAATAATAATATAAACCAAATAGAGTGAACAGTTCCAATGTTGCTTAATGAACTTCAATATTTTTATAAGCAAGGGAAGAAAGGAACAAGACATAAGGATTTCTTTATGGCTTCTACCAGCAGGACATTTAAAAGAGCCAAGAAAGCAATAAAAAAGGGGTCTAAATATTGGAACTAAGAAAGGAAATTTTACAAAGGGCGCAATCAAGGTAGAAAAGTCAAAGGCAAAGGAAAAGTGTTTCCATTGCTAATAGGATACACATTGGAAGAAAAATTGTCTTAAATAGTTAGAAAATCTTAGAAAGAACAAAACAGGTATAATTCACTATAAAGTTATTGAATTCAAATTAAGTTTGGATTTAGATAATCTTTCTTAGATACTAAATTCAACAGCTACATCTCATGTATATATTTCTATGCGAGCACTTCAAAATAGTTTTGTTTTGTTGAAAGACTATATCATTTTAAAGATGGCAAATGGGGTAAGAGTTATAACCGAGGCTATGAGGACTTGCCATATACGATTACCGTTGGGTCATATTTTGAGATTGTATAGACTCTGTATTTTGAAAAAGCCATCAAGAACATCATTTCTATTTCAACTCTATGTAAAGTTGGAAACAATGTACAATTTAATGGAAATAAATGTTTTATATTTTTTAAAAATGTTTTGGTGGGCAAAGTTGTAAATACAAATGGTTTGTATGTTTTGGCACTAAATGATTGTAATACAGTGAATTCCATTACCAATAAAAGAATTCTAAGTGAAACAAATCCCAAGATTTTATGGCATCATAGATTAGGTCACATTGGAGAAAGAATATTGATTCAACTTAGAAAAAGTGGACTTTTGAGTTTATTAGGTTCAGAATCCTATCCAACATATGAATCTTATCTCAAAGGTAAGATGACCAAATCTCTCTTTAAGAGTAAAGGAGAATATGCCAAAGAGTTACTAGAATTAACATATATAGATGTATGTGGGCCATTTAACAACATGGCCAAGGGAGGATTTCATTACTACATTACCTTCACTGATGATTATTCTCAGTGCGAGTATTTGTGTTTGATGAAATACAAATCTAAATTTTTTGAAAAGTTCAAAAAATTAAAAAATGAAATAGAAAAACAAATTGAAAAGAGTATTAAGATCTTATGATCAGATCATGAATGAGAATACTTAAGTAAAAATTTTCCAAAATTCTTGAAGGACAATGGAATAATTTCCTAATTGACTCCTCTGCATACACATTAACATAATGGTATGTATAAAGGTAGGAATCGTATCCTATTGGATATGGTACGATCAATGGCAATCTTTATGGATTTGTCAACTTCATTATAGGGATATACCCTCCAAACTACTGTGCACATCCTTAATTAGGTATCGTCAAAGTCTGTCTAGAAAATAACATATGAGTTATGGATTTGAAAAGTCCCAATCTTAATTATATAAGAATTTGAGGTTATTAAACTTATGTTAAAATAGTTAAAACATATAAGTTAGATGTTAAATCAGAGAACGATTAGTTCATAAGATATCCTAAAGATAGTTTATGGTATTACTTTTACTTTCTAATTGATTAAAGAATAATAATCAGTAGAAATACACAATTTCTCGAGAAAGCGTTCTTAGTAGAAGGTAATGCTAGAAGAAAAATTAAGCTCAAGGAAAAGTCCAAAAAGCCTCAAGCTAGCACTACTGAAATTGGATCATCTAATCAATGAACCTCAATGTCAGATACTATAGTTTCAACATGAAGGTCTTATAGAGTATCTAAACCTTCAAATAAATACAAATTACTTTATGAGTTAGATTTTAAATCCTTCTTAATGGGAGATATAAATCATAGTGATGATCCTAGAAGTTATGAAAAAGTTATATTGAATATTGATTCAGGTAGATGGCTAGAAGCCATAAATTCTTAAATGAAATCCTTGCATGTTAATTAAGTATGGACACTTATTGATCTACTAGGAGGAATTATTTTTGTAAGCTATAAATGGGTCTTTAATAGGAAGATTAGGAAAGATGAAAACATAAAAACCTATAAAGCTCAATTAGTAGCAAAAGGATATACTTAGAAACAAAAGTTAGAGTATGATTAAATCCATTCGGATAATGCCAACCATTACTACCTGTCATGATTATGAATTTGGCAAATGGATGTCAAGATAGTGTTCTTCAAAAGATTCATTAAGGAAAACATATATATGGAACAACCTAGAGGTTTTATATTTGTTGTTGAAAGACATAAGGTATGCAAGTTGCATTGATCCATTTATGGATTAAAGTAAGCTTCAAGAAACTAGAACATTTAATTTGATAAAATAATCAAATCATTTGGTTTTGCAAAGAATTCAAATGAACCCTGTGTCTACAAATGGATTAAGAATCATGCTATTACGTTTCTCATATTTTATATAGATAGCATACTACTAATGGGTAATGATATTAGTATGAAGAATAAGGTTAAAATCTGGTTATCCAGAACCTTCTTAATGAAAGACTTCGAAGATGCAACTTATGTTTTTGGAATTCGTATCTATAGAGATAAAACAAAAATGATAATTGGATTGTTTTAGAAGTTGTACATAAAAAATTGTTCAATAGGTTTAGCATGGAAAACTCAAAAAATGATTTCCTTACACTTACAATCTTCATCTTTCAAAAGATATAGGTCTAAAGATTGATGAAAAGCGACAACGTATAGGTAATATGCCTTGTACTTCTGTTATAGGTAGACTTATGTACAAATGTTATGTACAAGACCTGATATAGCATATGTCATAAGTGTTACGAGTAAATATTAGGCCAATCTAGGGAAAAAACACTGATCGATTGTAAAATCAATCCTTAAGCACTTAAGAAGAACTAAGGATTTGATTATATGTTATGGATGTTTAGAGTTAAACATTTAGAGATACTCATATTATGATTTATAGTCAAACATTGATGATAGAAAACCTGTATCAAGGATTTGATTATAAGTTATGGATGTTGGAAGAGTTCTAAACAGTTAACTATAACTAACTCCATTATAGAGGTTGAGTATATCGTTACTTTAGAAGTAGCAAAATAGGTTGTATAGATACACAAATTCATATCCAAACTTGGTATGGTTCCAAAATTGGTACGGTGCCTAGGGCTAGCTTAATACTGAACTCCACCTCTCTCTTGGGTGCTAACCTTAGAAGACTGTCAGAAAAAACATCTAAAAATTTTTACACCACTAAGATATCCTTTACACCCAAGACTGTTTCGTCTGATATATTCATTACATGTGTTAGATATGTTATACACCCTTTACTCAACATTTTCTTAACTTTGACACTATTGATCATCATGTTGAGAACTCAACCCTCTTCAAAAGTAAACTACTTTCTATTATCTAAGCTAAATCAAACCTTTTTCTTTCTATAGTTTATCTTAACTCTATATCTTCTAAAGAAGTTCATGTTAAGCATTACATTAAAATTAGGCATGTCTATCACAATCAAATCTATAACCAACTCCTAGCCTTATAGAGAAACCATCTCTCTAATCAATATATGGATATTATGAATTTTTTCTCGATCAAGTATCTCTATACTAAACTATGAGAGTACTGTGGCTTTAGCCCTAATCTTTCTATTATAACACTAGCAATGAAATAGTGTGTAGCACCAAAGTCAATCAATTCATACAAATGACAAAAGTGAAAGATTAACTGACTCGTCATTGTGGTTGGGTTATCCTTGACCTGAGTTTGAATGGTTGTATACACTCAAGCATGTATTTACTTGTAAAGGTAAGTGTTGCTACTGTTGTGCACTCTCTAGTAAAATGGCCAGGTTACTTGCACTTGTAGCATACCCTCTAATTAGTTAAGCAGTCTCTAACATGTCTTATCTCATGTTTGTGAGTAGTAGAAAGATCATCAAGCCTCAACTGATCTTTTTTCCTTTATTTCTTGCCCTTTTAGTTTTACTTATTATTTCTAGATTGGAAAGACCTCTTGCCTCTAAAGTCATTGCTACCATTATGTTAATTACCACCTGTCATTACCTGATCATATCTCTAGGCTAAGGCTATTGGCACAGGTTGGTCTGGTACCTTTCTCTCTTAGGTCATCCCCTACCTTATGGCCTCTAACATCAATGTTTTGCTTAGGGCCTTTGATAAATATCTAGGAGGATTATCTCCCATCATAACATCCTTAACTATCTAAACTAATACTACCCTTAGAGCTTACTTGCCTAAGGAGTTCAGCTTGATAGAAAACTCTCTAACTATCATACTACCCTACTTTAGATAGGGAAACTTTTGGGCTTTCACATAGAGGATATATGTAGACAGGTACTTTTCTTTAAAAAACTATGTAAAATCAACCCAAGTCATATTTAACACTTGGTAGGTCTCACATAGCATTTCCCACCAAACCTTTGCATTATCTTTCAATAAGAGGTTGGCATGTTGGATCTAATATGCGTCTCTCATGGTGAAAATTCTCATGATGTCTTTTACTACTTATAACTACTCATTAACTAGTAATCCATCTTAAATTGTATTGCCTTTGAAATCAGAGGGATGATGTCTACCTACTAGGCTATAAATAGGATAGATATGAGGTCTGTTACCACCCATTATCTTCACCCTGGGTGCCTCTATCCTTATTTTATCCTACTAGGGTAGTAACTCAATGACTAAAAGTTGTTATTACATCAATGAGGCATAAACTAAGTACCTAATGCTTTCAAATGCCTCTCTTTTCTACTTGAGGATACCTTTAATAATCTTTTGGATAGCTTTACTATCTACTAATGGTGCAATTGACACATTGATACTTGTCCTTAAGCTTTAGCTTGGCTTCTCTACTGATTGGGGACCTTTGAGGCATTCTTGATTAACCTGTTAAATCTCCTCATCTTGAAATAAAATCATAATTCAAGCACATACTTTACTTTAATATAATACAAGTTTATTATACTTATAATGGTAAGCGTGCGAGGGTAGTTAGTGTTGTAGAAGAGACTACTTTCCTTATTTAACTCTATTATACACTATAAGACATACTAAAACTAGACACATTTTTGTGTTCCAAAACCATGCTCTGATACCATAAATATAATATCCCTCTCTAGATATATATCCCTACACAATATATGACCTAAAGAGGCATGTATGACTTGGCTTCTTAATTTTATAACCACGAAAATCAATGCATGGTAATAAATACTCAAACATGCAAAAAGATTAAACTCATATTATTAACTAAAATACCTCATATATTAATTTCATAAGGTAAAGATTTTAACAAATTCTCACTTATAACTTCTAATAAATTTTGTACTCTTGATAATTTGCACTACGGTTTAAAAAGATAGTTGTACCAAATAGTAATAGTGTTTTTTCCAACTTTTTAAAAATTTTTCCCTCTTTTTGTCTTAAAATATTTTGAAAAACATTATGAAACCTATATTCTAGGAAAAAGAATTCTAAGAACTTCTATCTCTTAACCTTTTCTCTCCTTTCTCTCTAAGCTTATGGCCCAAGTTCATGTCTTACTTTTATTTATCCTTCTAGCCCTTGTTTGGTCATTTCTTCTGTTTGGCTGGTCACCTTTTTGCTGCTAACATTTTAGTCAGTGGCTTTACTGGCCTCTAATGTTAAAATAGGTTACATGTTCTAGTCTACTTTGTGAGTAGTTTTTTTCCTCCATGGTCGATCTTCTAAGTATGGGAACTACTATTCTAGTAGTGGTCCTTTTGCTTCTCCATCATTTCTTTCTCTGTTCTAGTTACCTAACAGATTTCCTAATAGTTTTCTAGTGTCTCCTTCTATTATTTTTTTTTTAATTTGAACTCGTCCATGTTCCCAATACAACATCTCTCTCCTAGTTTTGCATGCATGCAAATCTATCGTGTTACAAAATTGTTTAGTCAACCTATTTCTTTCATTCCTTCATGGTTGTAGTTTTCCTATTATGGATATCTCTTTTGTTTCATCTAAGCCCAGTTGCTCCTCTTTAGGTAAGGAAACTGATAAACCTAAAAGGTATCTTCTTATTGTTCCTTCATCTAAAGAGCTAATTGGAGGTTCCAAGCCAGCCTAGAACCTTTTTTTCTCTTGGAAAAAAATCAAACACTCTTTTTTGAATACTTCAAAGTAAATGGTAGAGATAAAAAGGGTAGAATTTATATCTCCCCTCCATATGAAATTGCTAACCTTGGTGTAAACAAATGGAAACACTGTTTAGTTGGTTTCTTCATTGGGAAAAGTCTTTCTTTCATGACAATGAAAAGATATCTTAAGATAACACAATCTCCCTATAGGTTAGAGAATGTCACTTCGTCAAGACAAGATGTCTTTATATTACGATTTCAAGACTTGGATGATATCACTAAGGTTATGGAGAAAAATCCCTGGACTATTGTAGGGTAGTCATTTATGGTAAGGAAATGGGTGAAAAGTCTACCCATAAAGTTGAATGACGTAAAGAAGATGGTTATTTGGACTAAATTTTATAGAGTGCCTCTTGAGTTTTGGATAGTAAAAGGGTTAAGTTACATCGTTTTTATAGTGAGGAAGCCCTTTTATATGGACTTCATCATGGAAAAAGGATAGGCTTAATTATGCTAGGATTTGTATGGAAATTCTAGTTGATTTAGATTATCTGGAAACCATTTCTTTAAACATTCCTAATGGAGAAAAGATCATGATAGGTGTAAAGTATATTTAGAAACCTATTAGATACAAAGGGTGCAATAGTTTTGGCCATGAGGCTTTAAAATGTAACATTGTTAAATTGGAAATGATTCCTAAGAACACTTCCAGACATAAGCATTCTAACACCTTGACTAACCCAGCAGGTAGGAATAATCCTAAAGAGAAATTTGTTTTAGGTGTGGGGAACAAATGCCCGGTGCCTAAATCTATAAGAATAGGCAAAGGTAAGCATGTGAGTGGGCAATAAGGAAATAGCAACAGATTTGAAGTTCTTAACATAAAAGAGAACTTTGATAAGAATAAAACTAAGCCAATTCACCCAGGTGTAAGAGAGAAACATGGGAATATGGACTTGAATGCTAAGGATAAGAAAGAAGCCACCCTGGTGACTAAAACTTATAAGAGTGGTAAAAGGTCAATAGGAAAAACTGCTACTCACTCCTAAAAAGATCTCACCTCTGGTGACATGGATCATGAACAAGGTAACACTTTTTTCATTGCTCTATTTGGTGAAAACTTAAAGTGGATGAAATGGACTTGAAGAAAGATGTTATTTAGTTATTAGGCAAACACTAAAGGAAGAAGTTGGCCAAGCTCAAAAAGGTTAGCTCTCTAATTCAACCTTCTCAATGACTATTTATGCAAGTTGAAACATAAGAAGTCTTGATTCCCTTTAAAACAAAATAAGATTAAGAGATTTTTAGCTAGTAATAAAGTTGATTTTATGGCTATTCTTAAAATGAGGTTTAGAAGCATCAATGTTAAGATTGTAAAGCAACGTGTATGAGGTGATTGGGAGAATGCCAATAACCTAGATTATGCTTCTAATGGTATAATATGAATTGGTTGGAATAATAAGTCTTTAAGAGTCACAGTGAAGGAGGTTGATGTCCAATGAATTCATTGTGAAGTTTGTTTGAATAAGGAGAACACCCAAGCTTTTGTTACCATTGCTTATGACTTTAACCAACCTATGAAATGGAAGAGCCTGTGGAGGAATATTACCTAATTTGCCAATACTACTTATGATCTTCCTTAGCTTATTTAGGGGATTTCAACATAGTTAGAAACCAACAAAAGAAGTTGAGGGAAGTACTATAACTGTGATAATCTCAATGATTATTGCAAAGAGGCAGAGTTGGATGATCTAAGGTACATGGGTAGCTTTTTTACTTGGAGTAATGGTAGTGAGTGGCCTAGAAGGGATGTGTGTAAGCTTAATAAGGCCCTCACTAATGACAAATGGAAAGATTCCTTCTTGCACTCATCGACTACTTTTCTTAACCCTTCATTGTTTGACCATTCTTCATGCATTGGGAATTATGGGACAAATGACATTAGGAGGAAAATTCCCTTTAAATTCTTCAACATATAAGCTCAACATGACAAATTCCTTGGCATTGTGAGAAACTCTTGAAGGGTTGATTTTGAGGGTGACCCTATGCATAACCTCATGTGCAAACTCAAAAGACTTAAAGGTGATCTCAAAAAGCTCAATCAAATAAACTTTGGCCATATTTTTAAGAAGGTCATTGAAGCTAGATCTTTGCTTGAAGACACCCAAAGAAGTCTCTAACAATAACTTTTAAATGATGAGCTTGTGCATGAAAAGAAAACTAAAAGTGACAACCTTCGTAGGTTGAGTTAGACCAAGAAGTCATTGGTTAAGCAAAAGGCCAAGGTTTATTGGCTTAGGGAGGGTGATCAAAATACAAAGTACTTCTTCAATTGCATAAAAGGACATTGCAATATCAGCTCTATCCAAGTTATTATGCTTGAAGATAGTTCCTATTCGTGTGAGATGGCTGGGATCAAGAAGAAGTTTATTAATCACTTTAGGGTTGTACTTAATGGTAACTCAAATGGAAATGTGGAGATTAAAGAATTAAGAAAGCTTGTCAAGTTTTAAGTTTCTCATAAGGAAGTTGTAGTTCTTTCCAAAGATGTTGAAGATAAGAAGATCAAAAATATCATATTTTCCATAAACAATAATAAGGCCCCGGGCCCGAATAGATATGGTTCCTTTTTTTACAAAGTGACTTGAGAGGTTATTAGGGGTGATGTAATTAAGGTCATCAAGCATTTCTTCTCCATGTGTTATCTCCTTAGTGAGATAAATTATACAATCCTTGTACTTGTCCCTAAGGTTTCTAACCTCTCTTTTTGCAAAGATTATCTACCGATCGCTTATTACAACTTGATATGCAAATGCATTACCAAAGTCATGACAAATAGGATAACAACTTTGCTATCAAAATTTATTGATAAGGCCTAAAGTGCCTTTGTTGGTGAAGGGAAACATTGGAGATAATATCCTCTTTTGCCAGTAGTTTATGCACAATTATCACAAGGAATCTAAGGAAAAAAAATGCACCATTAAGATTGACCTTTTGAAGGCTTATGACTTTCTTAATCAGGACTTCATTAGAGTAGTTCACTACTATTGGTTTTCCTTCTTAATGCATTGATTGGATTATGATTGTGATACCATCCCTTCTTTCTTAATTAGCATGAATAAGGAATTAATGGGATTCTTCAATAGTTCTAAGAGGCTTAAACAAATGGATCCTTTCTCTCCATACTTTTTTGTCATGGCCATTGAGGTGCTCTCTTACATGCTTGGGGAATTGAAAAACAATGAGAACTTCAACCATAATTGGAAATGTAAAAAAAAATTAACATAACTCGCCTTTGGCTTATTGATGATCTTATGTTATTTTACAGGGTAGATGTCACTTTTATTTCCCTCATTAAAGAGCTACTCATTTGATTCCAAGGTTGGTCTATTTTCAAAGCCAACCTATCTAAAAGTAATCTCTACCTCTCTGGTGTTTCTAATAAAGGCAAAAGTTAGCTTGTAAAGTGCCTCAACATTGAAAGTGGCTAACTCCCCTTCAAATATTTCAGAGTCCTTATCACCTCTAATAAGATTAAGGTCTAAGATTACAAGCCACTTTTAGAAAGGATATTAGGAAGGATTTCGTCTTGGAGATGCAAGTTTCTATCTTATATAGGTTGGCTCATTCTCATCAAGTGCATCCTATTTAGCATAATAGTATATTGGTCCTCTTTGTTTGTCCTTTCGGCTTGTGTACATAAGGAGATTGATAGACTTATTAGAGTTTTCCTTTGGTGTAGGGTTGATTTGAATGTTGAAAGGTTAAGGTGGCTTGGGAAGAGGTTTGCATTCCTAAAAGAGAAGACAATTTGGGAATAATGAAAAGCAAAATCTAGAACAAGGTTTTCATGGTCAACATATATAGAAGATTATCCAAAAGGATAGTAACTCTTTTTAGGTAGAATGGATTAATCCTCATAGACTAAAGAGTACAAGTCTTTAGAAGATAAAGTTGATAAGGAATGCTCTTGGACTTGGATAAAGCTTTTAAGCCTTAAAGATATTGTGAAGCCTTTCATTAAAAGAATTATAGGGAATGGAGATAACACCTTCGTTTGGTTTGGTAATTGGCACCCACTTGGTCCTTTATATGATAGATTTGGCAATAGAGTGATTTATGACTTGAGGCTTCTTAGAAATGCATTAGTCAAGAACATCATCCACCATGGTAGTTGGAAGTGGTTAGCATATAACTCAATTCACCTTATAGATATTAAGAACTATCTAATTCTCAATCTTTAAAAAAGGAAGATTTTAATAGGTGGTTGTCTAATGCCAATAGGGTCTTCACCATCTAATTGGTTTAGAAGGTTTTGAGGGAGAGAAAGAAAATTGTCCCTTCGTATAGCTTAATTTGGTTTAAAAGGCACTTCCCTATGCATTCCTTTATCACTTGAATTACCATTTAAGGGAAGTTTATGGCTAAAGAGAAGCTCCTTAGACTTGGCCTTGCTCCCCACCATAATTGTGTGTTGTGTGATCAAGAAAGGGAAGATACGGATCATTTCATATTCAAATGTGAATTTAGTGTCCTCATTTGGAAGAAGTTTCTTAGACTTTGCATACAGGTTCATGTGGATCAAACATGGGCTATGTTTATTTAAGACAAGGCAAGTTTACAGAAGAAGGATGACTTGAAGAATATCCCTAGCAAGTTATCCCTTAGTGTTGCGGTCTACCATATTTAGAAGGCTTAAAACAACATTTGCTTTGATAATGCTAAGATGTCTAAAGAGGCCACCCTTGCCATTATCAAGTCATGTGTGCAAGAAAAGTAGCCCTTTTAAGTAATGTGGAAGCTTTAAGTGACAATCTTTCCCTTGCCTACAACTAGGACCTTTCAGATAGTATCTTCACTTGAGAATATGGCGGTTGTTGACTTAGGCTTTAGGCTTAGGTGTGGTTGGTTCTCCTTGTTGGCTATGTTACTTGTTTTATGCCCTTATGTTTAATAGTGTGCCCCCTCTTCTTATGTAAAGGTTGTGTTTTGTTATTTCGGCTTTTGCATGTTTATCCTCTTTTGGGTGCTTATTGGTGTGTCCCCCTCATTTTGTATAAGGGTTGTGTTTTTTGTTAATTTTAGCTTATAGCCGCTTTACACAACCTGATGGGTTGTCTAGTGGTGTGCCATTTTTGTAGCTTTGTCTTTTGGTTAATAAAATTTATTTACAAAAAGAAAATTTATATTCTTTAAAAATAAAAACTAATGCCTACTATAGAATATAAAATTAAACAATTGGTGAGATAATAAACACCTAAGCATTGATCGGTGATGGTTTCAAAGGACTCCAAAATGTTTATTAGAATATTGGTCATGTCTCAATCATTCCTAGTTAAAAAAAATTGATTTTTGAGAGCTTTTACATATGTATTAAAAAATTGTGTTATAATCGTTTCATATCTTTCACATGATTTCAATATGGTGAATCCCACCTAGTTTTAGGATCGGTTTTTAATTTTTGACGTCTAAAACCAATTTGTTTACACATGTAATGGCATACTTGTATGCATGCTAGAGATGACATGTCTAATTGTTCCTATATGACCTTTGGGTAAACTCAAATTATCTTGAGCTATTAAATTCATGATTTGATATCCACAACTAATGTTAAATAATTTGCCACCAAACGTTAATTTAAATGATTCCTCCTTAAATCAATTACTATATCATTAGTTTTTGCATTATCAAATGTAATTGTAAAAATAAAGTTATTTATTTTATATTTATCAATAATGTTTACTAATACTTACACTACAAAAAAAAAAAAGTTATAACAAAAAGAAAATTAGTTGTTAATATAAATAACGAGAAATATAAGTCTCATTATTAAAAATAGTAATATCAACGATGAATATCTTCATCGTTATAACAATATTTACCTATCACTATATATAATATTAATGATGAATATTTCTATTGTTATAACAATATTTATCAGTCACTAAATATGCTATCAACGATGAATATTTTTGTCTTTATAATAATATTTATCCATCACTAAATATCATATTAATAATAAATATTTTAATCGTTATAATAATATTGATAATAAATACTTTATTCTCAAAATATTATCGTTAACATTGATTATGTTTTAATCACAATTATCTCAAAGTCTCTATATGATCTATAATTATAAAAAATAAGAAAAAAACTATAAATTTATTATAATAATCTCTTTCTATAATCAAAACGAAAAAGTTATTATAAGTAACATAAGAATCTATATTTAACGTACAATCAAATATTTCACAATTCACTTGTATCTTCGAGTAGCTATAAATTAATGCAACCTCCTGCAATGTACAGTAACAATATCCCAATGAATCTTGATGTCAGGGCTGGAACATATTCAATTCATCAGCCATGTGAACACTATTTTGTGGACACTATTTTACTCGAAAGCAAATGATTGGTAATTAAAGAAAATTATTTGTCTAAAAATATATAGCATTGAAGTAAACATGACTTTGCGACGTTAAATAGACCAAAGCTAATAGTATGCATATGATCATATCAAAAGTAATTGTTATTAACACATCAATCTACAATTTGGAAAGAGCATCAAAACAAACAATTGAGTGAATCCAAGCATAGATCTAAAGTAAAAAGTGCCTTTCCGAGACCTGCTCCCATTATTGCACTTGTCGGTGCCAACGTTTCAGGCATGTCAGGCCCTCCCTTAGGCCCTTCTCCTCTTATGACAACCACTTTTCCCTGGAATATGACAAATATAAGTAAAAACAGATCCTCCAAAATCGCTACAATATAGTCAGAAGAAGAAAATCCATGAGCTTATGGAATAAAAACTGAAATTTTACATGTTTATGGGAAATCCCAAGCCAAAAACATTTTTAAAAAAAAACATGGCAATGAGTTACCTCCAAACTGAAAAGAGACTTATAAGTTGCTAAGTAAGGAGTTGAGAAGTTTTACTTACAGAACTAGGAACTCCTCGGTTTAATCCCCCGTATACTCAAAAGAAATTTTAGTTTAGGCCAAAACAAAATTACCTATGATTATACAACATAGAAATACCAGAAAAGAAAAAGGGTCTAAACAGCATAGAAAACTTTAGCATACTTTAAAACTCATAAGATCCTCAAAGATAGCCGCAATAATAGATTCCTCTCCTTCATAGATAAGGGCAGGACCTGAAAAGAAAGTTCTTTTAACCATTATCTTACGGACAATGGACTAAACATAACTGCACAACGTTCCAATAAACAGGACTTAAAAAAATATGTAAGAAAGAAGAAAATAACACCAGAGAAATGTAGCCCTTTTCGAGTAATTTTTGCTACAGAACCCTGTGGTGCAACATTTCCAAATAATATTCGGAGGTGGCCTATTTTATTGATAGGGTTTGACAGTGGTATTATTATGTCCTGAAAACAAAAGCAATATAGAGTCATTTAGCTGGTTATCACATGCAAGAAGGAACAGCAAAAATCAATAAAGTAATTTCTGAATAAAGTGAAAGTGCTTCCAGCCAGCCCCTCCAACAAACGAGTGAAATTTGCTGCATTTTCAGCGAGAGCCTTCCCAGTAACTATTTGATCTAATTCTGATCAGATGTGATTCTTATTTGATCTGATTCTAATTGGGTTTGATTTTGGTCTGTTCCTATTTGCTCTTATTCTAATCAAATTTGATTCTTATTTGATATCATTCCGATTAAGTCTAATTTGGTTTGTTATTTATTATTTTTCTTATTTCATAGGATTAGAATTCTAGTTTAGTTATTTATTATTTTTCTATTTTATAAGATTCAATTTAGTTATTTATTATTTTTCCTATTTTATAGGATTAGGATTTTAGTTTTAACTACATTGTACAATGTTTCGTTAATAATATTAATTTGGCGCATAACTCAATTCATAATTCTATACTCCAATGGCCTTCAATTTTGAAAACTACTTTTTTTTTTTGTCCCTAGCCTTTGCTTTTGTTTCTCTCACGATTGAGTCTTTACTCTTGTCTCTTTTGATCGAGCTTGTATTTTCATCTCTCACAATTAAGCCCTTACTCTCGTCTCTCTCACAAGTAAGCCTCTATTCTTGTCTCTCACATGATTAAGCACTTGCTCTAGCCTTTCTCCTATTGTTGGTTCTCTCCTGTACCGACGACATCCCAACCTTTCTCTGTTCTCGGACTTGACCAAGTTTTCTATCCATTATTAGTCTCTTTTTCTTTTGATGGCTAATTCGAAGTTTTTTTCGGTCATTGTTGGTTTGGCTACTGTGGTTCTATTTTCCCGTTATCCCCATTGCCTTCAACGGTTTGTGATTCTTGTTCTGACAACATCCTTCCTTCAACTTAGACTGCCCAAGATCAAGCCGATGTCAACCCAGCCATTCTCTTCGGCACACTCTCTCTTTGCTGACACAACTGACTTGTCAGCTTGTGTCTTCAGTTGTAGCTCTGAGAGCTCTGACTATAATTACAAAGGAGTGTTAAACATATTCCTATTTGATCTGATTATTATCTTATTCTAATTAGTTCTGATTTTGATTTATTATTTATTATTTTTTCTATTTCATAGGAAGGGGTTTTTTGTTTAATTATTTATTATTTTCTTATTTCATAGTATTATATAGGATTTTAGTTTAGTTATTTATTATTTTTCTTATTTCATAAAATTATGATTCTAGTTTTGATTATATTTTAATACTATCTATTGTATAATGCTCTATCAATAATATTAATTTTGTTCATAACTCAATTTATAATTCTACAAATGTAACATAAACTAAATAAATAAACATCAAATTTCTCATAAAATGTTTATTCCATGCCAGTAATACAATCGCCATCTAAAAACCCGTTCACCAAAAGATATAGGATGACTGCAGGTGTTCCTCCAATCAAAAAAGAACAAAATTACTTGGTCAAGTCAGTGTGCCAATTGACAGCACAGAAAAACAGAAAGGATCCATGCAATCAACCCCAACTAGTTTCACATTAAGGATTTGTCCATTCAAGATTTTGAGGGATAAGGAATGACATAAAACACGATGTAATGCAAAGCTTGGTATTAATTATATAGAAGAAACAAGATATTATAAACAATACATTCATGCCTCATGTGCATCCTCCATGACACATTTACCACTGGGCTTTAGATCTGCAAGAAACGGAACCTCATCAATGACCTTCTGAAAATCATCAAGAGTTAACTCCAGACCAACAGACCTGCCATGCATGATTCTTGACAGAGCTATTCGCATAGGATAAAAACTATTGACATATATCCAGGAAGCATTGTTATTGTCTCATAAAGTATATACAGAAATTCAACACTTCCTGCGAAAACCAATGGTCCCACGTAAAATCCGCTGTCAAGCTGCTAGAAGCAATATCATAGGCAATTTGAAAATTGTCCTACTTCTCTACAATTTTGCATGAAACAAATGACACACATAAAACTATTTAAAAATGGTGATCTGAGGAAGATATGCTATTATGTGGGGTAATTGTTATTCAATAATTTAGCATAAGGTTTAGGTTTGGGTCCACCCATAATGGGTTGATCCGACTCAGTTTACTTAGCTACCAAAGGGCAGTTGGTGTGGTAGCAATTGGACTTTCATTTATACGTCCAAACTGCCTCCCCTCTAGAATAATGCAATGTTTACAGAACAATAAAAATTCTTCTTCTCGCAAGGCACAAAAAACACACAAACAAATGTCTCTCAAAAGGAATACAATACGTGGCAAATGAGGTCATGGAAATGACTTACTTCAACACCTCATGTTGTGTAGGATTGCTTTCATCATGAAATAGAAGCTGAGTATGACGAATTTATATTTACAGAATTTACAGAATTGATTTTTGGCATGTTAAATGTTTCCAACATTAGTATCAGAGTATAAGTTACGAATATGTCATTTTTTTGTGAATAAAATTATGTATTTTGTGCAATTATAATCTGAATTTTTTTATTTTAGAATGAAATTGTTGTTAAAATTCATTTTGGATACAAATTAAGTTCGGCCAAAATTGCATGAAATTGGAGGTTAGAAATGTACTAGAATGATCGTTGGACTTATTTTACATGTTTTAAATTTAAAATCACATCAAATTAACATCAGAATTAACAAAAATCAAGTCAAATACCATGACCCATGATGTGTTTTTCTTGTTGTCATATCGTCGGAATTTGATGACATTGGACACCGTTGTTGGTCCGAGAAGGATGGTCGATTAGAGAGCTTCAAAAGCCCTATGGTCTCACCGAAAGGCAATCAATTTGACGACAGAATCCTTAGGGTTTTCATGTAAAATTGGATCGCAATCAGGTTAGAAAAACTCAATTATCTAACCCAGTTGACCAATGGGTTGACCAAACCCATTGGTCAATGGGTTAACCCATGGTCAATTGGGTTACACTCAAACCGATCAAGACCCGCCCGAGTTAGTTTTTAGGTCAACAGTCAAAGGTTGACCTGTCATCATTGACTTGTCAACAAAAGTCAATAGTCAATTGTAGGCACTAGTGCGTGTGAGTGCATAGAAGTGCATAAGAGTCTTCTCAGAGCATGGAGGTGTGTGTGGCTCACTCTCGATGCATGAAGGCACGTGTGATGTTGATCAATGTGTGAAGGTGCGTAAGGCCATATTTTGGCGTGTAACAACACATGAGGAACTCTTTTTAATGCGTTTGGGCTTTGGAAACACTGTTTTGAAACGTGCCAGCTATGTAATGCTTGGATTTATGTACGGAATGTGTTCCATGGGTCCTAGGGCGCATAAAGACATGTTCATATATCGGTGTTTCAAAAACACATGTTTCTAATTCATGCGAGATTGTTGACTAAGGATCATCCCATTAAATATATGATGTGATCATCTAATGATTTAATGGTTCATGTTGAAACTATATATATAATTAATTGTACTCTCTTAATTGGAAAAAAGATAGTACATAGTCTAATAATATCTATACATGATTGTTACCCCCGTAATTAATGATCTTGTTTGGGACAAGAATTCAAAAACTTTTGAGGTTGAGTGGATACATTACAGCTTGCTAATGAGTGACACTTAGTAATGTACGAGAGAAACCCCACCATTTTGATGTTATTCCCAAATTAACGAAATGCGAGGTATTTGACCTATCACAAATTTCTTAGAGACTTTATCATAGATAAAGTGACTTTGAGAATGATACGAGTTGATGAAATGATCCTAGTCATTATAAATGATGTATTTGTTGTATCATATATATATATATATATATATATATATGTTAAATGTGAGAATTCTAAGATTAGTAAAGTTTAGTGAAATTCTCATTCAAAATTAATATTGGCGCAATTAGATTGAATTTTAAAATGTCAAGCATTTAAGTAATGGAAAATGATTAGAAACATAGTGAACTTTTGATTTTGTCTTATGTGAGATATTTTAAATTTTAATGCATAATTACAACAATTTATGTGTATTTGGTTAAGTTGATTGAGTTATGTTTGATATATGTCTCTGTGATCTAATTAATCATAACATCCTAGGACATAATGACTGATTTAAATGACAATGATACTGAATAAAGATAATTCCAACGTGTGGTAATTAAAATGCATAATATCCTAGATAAGCAAAAGGTTTTAGAGGTCGCAAATCAAGTTAAGATAAAGTCGTAGCTGACTGAGAGATAAAAACCCGATTGATATCTTACACAAATGTGTTATGGATGCACATCACACATGTAAGAAGCAAAACTCACTTCATATGATATCTTAACTAGTTCCATGAATAACTATCTAGTATACAAGTACTAGTAATGCTTAACTACATATGTCATAATTATGGTTTTGATAGAAAACTTTGAAGGAACTGTAGTTCCCAAATAAAGACAGTTGATCATTAAATTTGATAGAATATCATATATGATTATGGACTAGAAGTCAGCTAGGCACAACCTGACAAATGAACAATAGGTTCATTGAGTAAAATGATCTCTTCACAAAAGTATGAGTGTATGACGATACATATGACCTACAATTAGAATATAAGGACTTTTATTAGTAGTTCTTGTCATATAAAACTAGAGGACAAACACTTTTGAGGCAACTAAACTTAGTACTCATGCATACATTGCAGAGTTGAGTTCCAAAGTAAGTGGCCTAAATCCAAGTATAGGAAAGAGGTCATGTAATGCTCAAAGAATAAGAACAAGAAAATGAAACGGAAAAGAGGCAAATGTACTAGAAGAAGAGACAGAAACAAGACGAATTGTTACAATAAAAGCAATGGAAGTCATTTCACCCATGAATGAATTGGCTAAAAATTAAATTGTCTCATTTTACATAAAGTGATGAAACTTTATTTTCTAGTAATATGATATTAATTGAGTATTGTCCTACATGGATTATGAACTTAAAAGTCATTGACCAAGTAGACCATGATAAAAAATCTTTAGTGGATTTCTATTGAATTTCGAATAAGGTGAATTGGATATATGTAGACAGTAATACAAGGGTTGTAGTAAAATGAATTGACACAAGTAAATGAGTTTTGCAAGGTGGTCAAATCCTATACCTACATGAAATCCAATATACTCTAAATATTCAATGAATCTTGATCAAAATACTTGTTCTTCTTAAACTAGGATATAATTTGAATTTCTCTGGGTGTTTTATCAAAATTTAATAAAATTGATTTCTATGGATTTGGTTTGTTGTTAAATGGTTATATGGTGTTTGTCACCTTTCATTATGATAAAGTTAGTTTTTCATTGTTTGCTTCTCTTATATATATGGATATGAATGCAAATATTTGGCATGCTAAATTAGGGCGCGTTTGGCCAAAATGAATTGAATAAATTGGCTTATGAAAGTTTATTAGGAACTTTCATATAAATATAACTGCATACATGTGTGCATTGCCCAATTAGAAAAATTTCTAGAAAACCATTTGACAAAGTTGTAAGAGCTTGAATTCTTTTGCAATTTATATACTTGGATATATGTGTTTCCTATCAATGTAAAGTTTATGAAGGTGTCTCATATTTTATTACTTGTGTTGATGATAGTGCTCAATTTGGTCTTGTCTATTTGATCTCTCGTGAGTCAAAAGTAATAGACTACTTTAGACACAATATATAATTGAGGTTGAGAATCAATTAGACAAAATGAATAAGAGTTTTAAAAACTGACCGAAGTCTTAAATATTTGTCTGAAAAATTTGAGGAACTGAGTAATAAAAAAGGAATAGTATAACAACTAATAATTCCAAGAACTTTGCAACTAAATGGTATAGCGGAGAAGAATAATTGAACTCTATTGGAATTGGTAGGGCAATGATGATGTAAGTAAAACATCAACGTCATTTTGTGATAATATAACTTTGACCGCTACCTATGTACTTAACCGAGTGCCTACTAAATCAATTACTTCCACTCCTTATGAATTATGGTTAAGTAAAAAACCTGAGTTAATTGATTGTAACCATAAGGGTTAGTAGTATTTATCTATAGCTTTTCCCATGAGTTTGAAAAACTAGGACTAAAAAGAAAGGAATGTATCTTTATTAGATGCGTTGAACACCTAAAGGGTATGTGTTTATTAGAGAGGATTTCACTAAAAGATTAATTGAAATTGTATTAAGAGATTTTACATTCATAGAGGATATTTTTCCTAATAGGGATGATGTTGAAAAAAAGTTTCATTTGAATGAGATGAGAGAAGAATGAGGATAGATACATCTTAACGCCCATTAGTTGAGTCTTAAAAGATAATACCTTCACTTATTCCAGACAGTGGGAGCAAATACAATTGAACTCCAACCTGTTTTGGAAAGTAGGAGCAATGATTCTCAATTGCTTACTTCGTCCATCTTAACCTAGTGGGAGTATTGAGATTAAGTTTCATTCTATTTCGAATAGTGAGAGCGATAATCCTTAATTGCATAGGAATAAATGTCCAAAACTTTTCTAGTGATGTTTTAAATTCAAAAAGAGGTTTTTATAATCACTCTCAAAGATGATGAAGAACCTAAAATCACAAAAGAAGTTGTCTCACTCTTAGAAAAGGAAAAATGGTAAGATGCATTAGAAGAACAAATAAAATACATAGAAACAAACCAATTCTAGGTTTTGGTTGACTCATTGTCGAGGTTGGAAACCCATTAGGAACAAGTAAGTTTCTTGAATCAATCGTAAAGCGAATGACTCAATAAATAGATATAATCTCGTCTTATAGCGAATAACTATACCCAATGAGTGGGTATAGATAATGAAGAAGGATGTTTTCATCATTTACAAAATTTACTTCGATATGTTTGATTCTAGGTGTAGTAACACATTTAAATTTAGAATTGTATAAGATGAATGTGAAGACAACATTCTTTAATGGAGAACTTGACAAAGAAATCTATATGAAACAAGATATAAATCTTGTTGTTATAGGTGTAAAACTTAGAGTATGCAAGCTTCAAAAATGTTATAGACTTAAAATTGTCATTTAAACATTGGTACTTGACATTTCATAAGACTTAATATCTTATGACTTTAAAATGATTAATCAAGACCACCATATTTATATGATGAAGTCTGATGACAAATTTATAATTTTATCAATGCATGTGATAATGTGTTTATAGCTAGAAATGTTTGAAGTGACTATTATCAAAGGATAGTTGTCCATACTTTTAACCTACAGAATGTGGAAAAGCAGATTATATATTGGGAATTAAAATCTAGAGGGATTGTTCAAAGAAACTTTTGATTCTGCACAAAAACATAATATTCAACAGATTCTAGAACAATCCAATATGATAAACTATGAACTCATTGATACTCATGTGACAAATAGCAAATTATTTGGTTGAGAGATATATCCCAAAACTTAAAGTGGAAGCAAATAAATGTCAATAGTTATCTATTCAAATGTCATCATATGTATTGTGTATGTTATAGTGTATATATGCCCAAACATTTGTTTTTGTTGTCACGCTGGTTAGTCAATATAAATCAATATTGAAAAGAGCACTGAAAGGATATCTACAGAATATTGATATATTTTTACAAAGACTTTGTGGATTATTGTTTATGTGTTTAAGGATTGCATTGCATTTGATTGGTTATTGAAATGTCAGTTAAGGAGGTAATTTAGACTAACGCAAATCAATTTTTAGCTATATTTTTTTACTCCAAAAGGGTCCATATCTTGGAGCAATAAGAAACAGAAATGCATAGTCATATCCACAACAAAAGTCAAGTATATAGCTATTTAGTAATTATGCAAAAAACTATTTGGTTAAGAAGATTCTTCGTGAATTTGGGCAAATAGGACGATATTGTCAAAGCAATAGTTGTCTGTTGAAATAAATGAGTATTATAGAATAACCAAACATGTCAACACTAAACATAATATTTTAAGAGACTTCATTTCCAAAAGGGAAATGCGTACAATATAATTCTACGCATTGTATGATCACTAATCCATTGACCAAGAGTGTTTTAAGAAAAGTATATTTTGCACATGTTGAATTTCTTGGATTGCGTTGACTTTGATTGCTAAGTTGTTGAACTTATATATTGTACTTGTGACGTAACATAGAAAACCATGAATTCAAGTTTATTTTGTATTTGAACTTGCTTCTCGAAATTTTTAGGTTTTCACTACATACCTCAACAAAATTATAATATTACACAAGTTAGAGATTGGCTTACTCACACGAGCAATTGCCTTTAGCATTAAGAAAATGAGCAAAGATGAGACATTATTCTTGAGAAAAGTGGTGTTAAGAGAGCGTGTCAATAGGAGACAAATTTCTTGAGAAAAAAATTATCGATATTAAAATGTCACCTTAATGATTGATCAAGATGAAGTCATGAATAGATATATTTGAAAATTACCGATTTGGATTCTCCATATCTAAACAACTTATGAATACTAGATATGAGTTTTTAATATGGATAAATACCTGTAAGTGTGAAGATGGTTAAAAACTCATGTTAGGCGCTAGGTGTAACGACTAAACTAAAAACTATACAGTGTTGGGAATGATATTTGAGAAAATACACACTATAGCACATGATTCAAATCATGTGTGCATAAGTAAGACTTTATGAGAAGATAAATCTATGTTCCCTCACTATGTGAGACTTTATGAGAATTATCTCATGTTGGTACCCTTTGACGTTTTGTTGTTGTTTGATCTTTACTCTTAGTATTGCTTTCTTAGCTTGGTACCTATGGCTACACACAATTTAGTCTATGAAACATGACTAGAAAAACAACTAAGTTTAAATTGAAAATTTTGAATAGAAGAGGAAGAGTTATATATTACATGTGTCCATTGGTCAGTTGATCATATCACACATGAAAAAATGGACTTGATTATGGATACATAAGAAAATAACATAATTATAAATGAGGGATTAAAAGGAGCTAGTGTTATTAAGTGTGGGTTGTTGCAAGTCTAACGTTTTATTTTGTTTTTATTCAAGTTAAAATAGCTATATTATACCTAATAGATGTATAGTATTTAACTTCAAAATATATGTTACTCATGAAATCACATAACATATTTACAAGTATGAAAGTATTGTCATATCAAAGTTTTGTGAATAAGTTTTTGGTGCGCGTCTTCCGTCATCTCATAACATGTTAATAAAAAGAACCAAATCATTCTTACATTCTGAGCATATAAATATAAAATAGATTGAAAACAAAAGTCAAAATATTTTTATGCAGCAAAGTTTTACGTTCAAATGCTTTTATATTGAAAAGCAAATTACAAAAAACCGACAAAGTCTAATTTGCTTTTATTGGAAGCGCTTTCACTGTTGCAGTGACTTAACAATTACACAGCTTAAATGTGATACAGCTGCTGCCAATAAAAAGTGAAGCTGCACCATATTAAATAATTAAAAATCCGAACATTCACTTCTTCAGTAGCATTGCACTGCATTGGGCCATGATTTTTGATGCTCTAGTTATAGCATCAGTCATGTAGAAATTCTCGATCGCACTACTGAAAGGGGTCGAACTCATCTTTTGGTTGCACTCGGGCTTCAATGAAGGTCCAAAGGTAGCTGGCTCTCTCTCATCGGTATGCAAGAGGTTTGGTGCCACTGCCCTGATCCGAGATCCAATGCCTCCTAGTGTATCATATGGCAATTTCATTCCGGCCACTTCAGAAAGTGCCCGAATTATCTTCCAATCATCCCTGGCATCACCAACAGTTGGCACTGCAGGGAGTGTTTGTTGAGAGCAACCTTCTGTATTTTCGTACGTGCCCTCCTTCTCACTAAATGCTGCAGCTGGGAGAATGACATTGGCACGATACACACCACGGTCACCATGATGGCCTTGATAAACAACAAAGGCATCATTGGGAACTTTGTCCAAGTTGACATCATCAGCACCCATAAGGTACACCAACTTTGCAGACTCAAGGCAGTTGCTAGACTCAGGCACAAGTCCAAGATCAAGGGCTGCAGCTTGCGCAGCATTAAGAAGTAATACATTTAACCCATTCCAGTCAGGTCTAATGATATTCCCCTTTTTTGCAATGGTTTCAACAGCAGAGAAAATAGCATCCTTATCATCCCTCTCAAAAAGCCCAGCGCCAACAATAATAACTGGGTTTTTGGCATTGGAAATGGCAGAGCTGAAGGGGTGGCAACCCTCAGCAATTTCAACTAGTGTGTTTGGGCCCGTGCCAAGATGCTGGTAATCATAATTGAAGTCTGATTCAGGACCAATATAACCAACCTTAGCATTTGTTGCTCGGACTGTCTTGCGGATTCGTGCATTTACCATAGCAGCTTCCACCCGTGGCTGCCGAAAAAAGAAAAAAGGAAGGTTACATGATCAATTACAAAATAGTGAAAAACAGATTTACCTGTGTCACATTCTACCCTCGTGTTTTTTTAATTTTTTTGGCATAAGAAAATCCTGTTTGGCACATTAAATTATAACACAACTGGAACTCTAATACAAGAAAGAAAAAATTGCATTATAGCAATTAAGAAACATGTTTTGGACTGCATAAGTTTATGCCACAGCTTTTTTTTTTTTTTTTTGGGGTAATTCTGCCACAGCATTACCTGTGTACCAACCAGAAGAAACAGATCTGCCTTTTCAAGACCGCTGATGCTGGTATTCATAATGTATCCTGACCGCAGATCAGCACAGGTTTGCATGCCATTTCCTTCACACCATACATTATTTGACCCCATTTTGTTCAAGAAATCTTTTAGTGCCATCATGGATTCTGCATCAGAGAGCTTACCAGCGATACCAACAATTTCCTCAGGTTTTACTTGATGGGCAACCTCAGCAACCACAGCTAAGGCATCCCGCCAGCTCACAGCCTTAAAACGCCCATCAGCACCACGAATCATTGGATCATTCAGCCTCTGCCTCTTTAGACCATCATAACAGAAACGAGTTTTGTCTGATATCCATTCTTCATTTATGTCCTGAAACAGATAGGTGTAGTCAGATAAATACATCCAATAGATGATTTAAGAGAAGATTAATAAAAAACCTCCACCTTCAATCCCCTTATCCCATAACTCACATTCGCTTTCTTCTCTTTTCTCACCAAAGAGCTGAATATTTCTTTACAACCAAATAACCCAAATAATAGTTGAAACAATGCATCTCAAAAGTGTTTTAGCTTTCTTTCCTCTGTCAAAGGACATAAAACTCCCAAAAAAAATGCATTACAACAACCCATAATATCCTAAGACATCCTAGCGTCTCAACAATTTCTTGCCAAGTATTTTGAGGCCAGAACACAACATAGGAAAAACATTGATACAAGACACATTGCACACCAAGGAGAGAGACTCACAATAGAATACCTTTTCTTGAACAACATAGCTCATATTAATTTTGCATTGAGACAAAACCCAAACAAGGATTTGAATATTACTGTTACAGAATCTATAAACATGTATAATACCATATAGGACTTAATTATAGAAGTTTAATTATGGTAGAAGTTGATTAAAGAATCGTAACTATAGAAATCAAATATTTCTCTTTCCTAATCTAGGATTCCTAATTTGTATATATGCATGTATCTCTATAACAATTTGAATTATGAATGAAATATCCTTCTCTTCAAATTTTGCTCATGGTATTAGAGCCCGGTTTGCCCTAGTGTGCAAATCTGGAAATTCCTTCCTGCCCTAGTGAGCAATTGCGTAGGTCACCCTTATAGAGTGACTATTGCATCTCACCACCAGCCTAAAAAGGAGAGCACCTGACGATCGTTCGTTTCCCAGAATCCGATCACCAGAAGTTCAGCACGTGACCCACACACGCCACACATTTCTTCTGCAATGTCCAAGCTCGATCTCCAATTCTAACACGCGTGAGTTCTAACCACCGGCATAATCATGCTCAAACAACGTCGGCGGTTCAAAACTCCATAATCCCATCGCCGTCGCCAAATTTCTCTTCTTGATCAGATTTTAGTCCCTTTTCTGGTATTCTCTTTCTCTGTACGACATATTCGTGTACTCGATTGCTGCATAAACCATTCGATCAAGCATTTTCTTGTTGTTTCTTATATTTGGTTGTTTCGAGTGCTATTATGGTTGATACTAAACCTATCACTATGGCTAATATGGTTCCTGTAATGTCAAAAATCACGGAACACAAGTTTAATGGTTCAAATTATCTATAATAGAGTAAAACCGTTCTACTTTATCTGCTAAACCTTGAGAAAGATGATCACCTTACGCAAACCCCTCCTATGGATGGTACTAGACAAGCATGACTAAGAGATAATGCCCAATTATTCCAGCAGATCTGGAATTCCAATGAAAGTGAGGTAGTTAATTTAATTAATTACTGTAAATTAGTTAAACAACTAATGGAATATCTAGATTTCTTTTACTCTAGAAGAGGTAATCTTTCTTGCATATATAAGGTGTGCAAAGCTTTCTATCGTGCAAAAAAATAGGATAGGACTATCACATCTTATTTTATGGACTTCAAAAGAACTAATGAAAAACTTAATATGTTGTTACCTTTTAGTCCTGATGTAAAAGTTGAACAAGCTTAACAGAAGCAGATGGCCATCATGAGCTTCCTAGCTAGTCTTTTTCTGAGTTTGAAACTACTAAATCTCAAATACTTACTAGTCCTGAAATTTCGTCTTAGCATGACACATTTACTAGGGTATTGCACACAGAAAGCACCCCATCATTTCAAAGTAATAGTGCTCTTGTTAGTTGGAGTAGTGCACATGAAACTAGACGTTCGTATAATAGGAGTGGTAATATAAGGAGGGAGAACTAGCAACCGTGACAAGAGTACTGATTGTAGTCAGGATTTAGGAGGGATTGTGTGTTATTACTGCCACGAATCAGGATATACAAAGCGCACTTGTAGAAAATTGTAGAATCAGACTCCAAAATCCTAGTCAGCACATATTGCAACCACTAACACTGTCTTCAATTCATCATCTGAAGAGACTTATGATTTTTGTAGATGAATATGTCAAGTTCTCTCTATACCAGAAATCACTAAAGTCTTCATCGACTCCTATCACTGCCATTGGTGAGTCAAGTAAACCAAATACATGTCTTATTTCCTCATCATCCAAATGGGCTATTGATTCTGGTGCTATAGATCATATGACAGGTAATCCTAGTCTCTTTTCTACTTTTTATTCATATGCATCCCCTTCTAGTGTTACTTTAGTAGATAGATCAACATCATATGTTCTTAGTTCTGGCACGGCTGATCCAACTCCCTTAATTTCCTTGTCATCTATCTTGAGTCTACCAAAGTTTTCATTTAACTTAATCTTTGTGAGTATACTCACTCATGCCCTTAATTATTGTGTCTCATTTTTCCCTAATCATTGTTTATTTCAGGATCTTATGACGAAGCAGATTATTGGTAGAGGATATGAATTTAGGGGTCTTTATGTCCTTGATATGCAAGTGTCAAGATCTATTGAGTGCTCCGGTGTCTTAACTCCATTCAAAGCTCATTATCGATTGGGACATCCTTCTCTACCTTTGTTGAAGACACTATGTCCTCAATTTTGTCATGAATCTTCATTAGATTGTGAGTCATGTCAATTTTTCAAACATCATCGTTTGTCTTTAGGTTATAGAGTCAATAAATGAGCTAGCTTTCCTTTTGAGTTAGTTCATTCAAATGTTTGGGGTCCTTGTCCTATTGTGTCTAAAACTAGATTTAAATATTTTGTTACTTTTGTTAATGATTATTCTTATATAAATTGGCCTTATTTAATGAAAAATCACTCTGAGATGTTTTCTCATTTTTGTGCCTTTTATGCTAAAATAAAAACACAATTCAATGTTTCTATACATACCTTACATAGTGATAATGCTAAATAATATTTTTCTAAATACTTTCACTCATATATGATCCAAAATGGCATTCTTCATCAATCCTCTTGTGCTGCCACACTATCTCAAAATAGAGTAGTCAAAAGAAAAAATAGACACCTTCTTGAAACAACTCAAACACTCCTGTTTCAAATGCAAGTTCCCAAACAATTTTGGGCTATGTAGTTTCCACATCTTGTTTTCTGATTAACTGCATGTCTTCAAGGTCAAACTTCTTATAGTGTTCTCTTTCCAAATAACCTTTGTTTCCTATTGAACCTAAGACATTTGATAGTACTTGTTTTATTTGTGATATTCATCCCTAAGCCATAAAGTTATACCCAAAGTCTTTAAAATGTGTTTTTCTTGGTTACTCTCCTCTTCAAAAAGCGTATAAGTGCTTTTGTCCCACTTTTAACAGATATCTTGTGTCAGCTAATGTTACTTTATAAAAGAACACTCTTTTCTTCTCAACTTCTCCTACTTATTTCATTAAAGGGGATGATGATGATTTGTTGGTGTATACTGTTACAAATATAATCAACTCAAACCCCATTTATAGTCTTAGTGAAAATAACTCCTAACTGTTCTCCAGTCTTCACATATCTTGTAAAAATAAAACTTTACTAAATTTTCTCTCGAACAAAATGACAATCAATTTCGATATGCTTAGTTTGTTCATGAAACACAGAATTAAAAACAATATGAATAGCAGTGTGGTTATCACACCACAGTTATGCTGGTAATGAAATCTAGAAACCCACTTTAGTTTGTTCATGAAACACAGAATTAAAAACAATATGAATAACAGCTTGGTTATCACACCACAGTTATGCTGGTAATGAATTCTAGAAACCCATTTTAGTGAAAAGTTGATATATCCATATTATTTCACACACAAACTGTGTCATAGTTCTATATTATATTTATACCAAGTTGGATATGATTAATATCTATGTCTCAGTTTGAAGGGGAATGTTACAAAATCTGTAAATATATATATATATATTACTATATAAGGTTTGATTATACAAATCATAAGGCTTAATTATAGAAGTTTAATTATGATAGAAGTTTATTATAGTATCGTAATTATAGGAATCAAATATTTCTCTTTCCTAATCTAGGATTACTAATTTGTATATATACGTGTATCTCTATAACAATTTGAATTATAAAATGAAAGATCCTTCTCTTCAAATTTTGTTCACTTACAAAGGATGTATAGCCTTTCAAACATAATGAGAGGCTCGATAGCATCAATGTTGGAGATCTGCACTTCTTTTACACATTTGACAAGAAGAAAAAGAGAAAAACATAATATAATGCTTTTTTTTTTTTGGATAACACCACTAGTATTAATTTTGCACTAAGCAAAAGCCCACACAAGGATTTGGAGCTTACAAGGGATTTTAGCCTTCCAAACATACTGAGAGGCTCATCAATGCAGGACCAACAATCAATCAATCAAGACAAGATGAACATGGTAGGTGGCTAAGGCCTCAGCTATAAAATATTTACCATCGCCATTTTATCAATTTGTTAAATTTTTAATCACCTCCAAGGGCCATATACATTCTTGATTTCCTCCTCATTGCTCATTTTGTAGTTGAGAATCTAATTCCAACTTTCAAAAATAGTATATTTCTACCAAGGAGAAGTCTATCAATACGAGGGAAGTATTCAAATATGGAACAGTTATCTTTCCATTTGTTCTCCTAAAACAAAATATTATTTCCATTCCCCACAGTAATAAAATAAGGGGACTCCTTAGATATAGCTTTTCAAAGGAACCATAGTCAAACCATGTTTGAGTCCCATCCTTTGAATTGGCACCATTGTCACTTTAAATCACAACATACCATATAGAATCTTTTCAAGAGGAAATCTCCAAAGCCGTTTCGCTAAGACAGCCTTATTCTTTTTCATCAAATTAATAAATAACAAGCCCCCCCATGCACAAGCCCACAACGTGAACCTATTAAGATAACAACCTTAACCCCCATGACAACTCCATTATCATTCTTTCTATTCTTGTTGCGAACCCAGCATGAATCTGAAACAAAGAAAGATACTAAAATGGATATATAAGGTTAAGTCTACCCCCTTTAGAAGGCTTTTTATATTTCAATATTTTATACAGGGCTTTTCTACAACCTATTTAGCACATTCTAGGGTTTCCATGCTGTCCTTAAAAATTGACTCAAGTTGACCAGTAGAATACCACAGCATATAACATCTATAATCAAATGCACCACACATTTTTAATAAGTAGCATTGGTTTCAATCAAATTCCTATTACATGTCATGGAAACCAACTAATCTATCTGCCATGTCAATTTTATTCTAAAAATGAAATCACCAGCCTTAACTTGCTGAAACAGTATAAAGGTTGTCCATGGCACAAGAGTTGCTTATAAAAGATGATAACCAGGTGCTTGGGTGGAAAAAAAAAAAAAAAAAGCGAAGAAGGAAACTGACTTCAACATGAATTAATGAAAATGTACCTCATTTAATCGTGGAGTAATGCGCATAACCTCTGGACCTCTGCTATCAATTCTAATGTTAGATCCGACAGCATCAGTAACATCAATGCTCTCCGTCCCCTTTAACTCCCAATTTCGTGCTTTGAATGCAAATGGTTTTGAAGTAAGGGCTCCCACAGGACAGATATCTATCACATTTCCAGAAAGTTCACTAGTCATAAGTTTTTCCACATAAGTTCCAATTTCCTCTCCACTGCCACGACCTAACATGCCAAGATCTTGAACTCCAGCAACCTCTGTAGCAAACCTGACACACCTGTCCAACCAAAAATTTATTATGCATCAGAAGCCTGCACAATCATGACTAAGAGCAAACACATCGAACTAACAAAAGTAATCATACAAGTCAGTAATGTGCAAACTAGTAGCTAAAACCCATCAAAGGAACAAATAGCAGAAACTACAATTGGGTCTAGGCAATCTTGGAGAGTTAGATTTTGGGAGATTCCACTTTTGATTAAAAAATAATTAATGATCTTGGGCCCAATATTCTACAAAATTTTTAATTCTTTATGCAGCTTTTCATCATAATGCTTTATTATGAATCTCAAAATTCTGCAACATTAATATTTTTAGTTCAAACAATGGAAAATGATAAGTATCTTCAAATAAAATTTATCTCCTCAGTGGTTCAAACTTTGTTTAAAAAAAGGAGTCAATGCATTTATATTTTCTAACTTTGAGTCAGCTAATAAGTTTGGTGTAGATTCCAGGAGAACAAGATGGGGATAATTAAATGTTGAAAAAATCAGAAAGCTACAGAGTTCGAAAAGAGAAAGCAATGTAATTCTAATGTATTGGCATTTCCTATTTACTAAAATATCTATGTATTTCTCAAAGATACTACAGTTTTACTATGCACATGAGAATAAGTAAAAACACTTGAACAAGATAACAGGAATAATAATAATAATTATTTTTCTAAACCACAACCTTGAAGCAAAAACAAAAACCAAGGTAGAAAATACTACAAACATCAATAATTATTCCATCAAACATTTGTAGCATATTGCAAAAATAACAAAAACAAGGGGATATATCCAAATTTAATCATCAAATAAATTAACATTATTGCACATATCAACTCAAGCTACCTTATATAACTTGATAAAATTAATTTAAATTAAAAAAAAAAAAATCAAATAAGGGGGCTTAAGCATATACATAAATATGCAATACCGTTACTTCAATTGATGACCAATTTTGCTAATAGCCCCATGTTTTGGTAATCTGTGCAGTATGATACAATCAGTTTGAATTTCAAAGATCATCTCATCACAAAAAAAACTAGTGAAAGCTAAATTGAACATTGTAGTTTTGGTTGGTCACTTGGTCCAAGAAAAGAAATTTGGACATAATGTATTTTTGCCAACTAAAGATAATGACCTTCACTAACAAATGAGCACCAAAAAAGTATTCCAAATAAGAGAATGGTGCAAAATTATGCAACATATAAATAGAAGATCAGCATGATTCATTTGAAGGACAAGTAATTTCACCAGATTCTGACCTTGTACACTGGATACACCGAGTCATGACAGTCTTCACCAACGGTCCCAGATTCTTATCAACTACAGACCTTTTAATTTCAGTGAACCGACCGCGATCGGATCCAAAGGCCATAGATTGATCTTGCAGATCACATTCTCCACCCTGGTCACAAATTGGACAATCTAAAGGATGATTCATCAACAAAAACTCCATCACCCCTTCCCGCGCCTTCTTAGCGACAGGTGTGTCTGTCTTAATTTTCATCCCTAAAACCCATAATACTCAAATAAATAAAACCCGGATATGAACAGAAACATAGAGGCAAGGATATTAAACCCACATTGAAAACTACAACTCTTTAAAATCAAACCAACACATGTAGTCAACAACACCATAGTTTCAAGAACAATAACTTCAAAACACCAATTAATTAAAAAGCCAGCCAAACTTTACATGATAAATTATAAAAACCAGAAATACAGTATACATTAAAAAAAAATAACTAATTGATCGTCCATGATGATAAATTATAACCCATATCCTGATTCTAACATAGAGATAAGACACTGTAATCATTTGTTAGAGGAACTTAAATAAACAATATATATATAAAACATAAATCACGAAGTGCTCATAAAAAGAACAAAAATCGAACCGGGAAGAGCAGGCATGGCGCAAGAAGCAACAGGCTTGGGCGATTTCTCGACCTCAACGAGACACATGCGGCAATTCCCAGCAATAGATAGTCTACTGTGGTAACAAAATCTGGGAATATCGATGCCGGCCACTTCACAAGCTTGTAAAACAGTAAAGCCCTTAGGGATTTTGACTGGATACCCATCCACGAAGACTTCGATCACATCTTCAGGACTGGGAAAATGAATCCGGGCCCCACCGACAGGTGTTCGGGGCGGGAGATCTGGTTGGCCGGGCACTTCGGCAGCTGCAGATTCAGGTGATTGGAGTTCAGGTTTAGTGACGATAGAGCGCGCACACATTCTGAAATTGGAAGATTTGAGGGGTCTCATTGCCCTGTAAGCCAACAACCCTAACCCCATTATTTTTTCGGTCCGGTTACTAAGTTGTCTTCAGTCGCGAGAAGTTGATATGGAAAAAGGTGCTTTGCCCTGGTTTTAAGTAATTCAGAGGAGCGTTTTGGCTATGATTTGATAAAAGATTATCCTGTTAATTTATTATTTATTATTTATATTATTTTATTAAACTTATAAGTAATAAATAATAAAGTTAATACGAGAGATAATATAAAAAATAATTTAATTATTATTTTTATTTTAAATAATAAAATATTATTATGATAATTTTAATTTTATTATAATTATATATTTATTTATAAATTTTTAAGATAAAATAATTTTATTTTTAATTAATACAATAAATAACATAAAAAATATTTTAGGATAATTATATTTAAAAAAATTTAAGTGAAATAATATAATAATATTTTTTTATTACTTTAACCAAATACAATAATTATTTATATCTGTTTAATTTTTTTAAATTTTATCAAATATAATAATAATTTATACCAATAATCTTCAAGATAATTTATTTCTAAGGTAATTTTTCAATTTTAATAATAAAATATTACCCAAATCACATACCTCTTACTTATATGAATAATTTACCATTCCTCTTTAAGATTGCCTCTGTATTTAAAAAAAAAAACCAACACTAAAGAGATAAAAAGGTAATTTTATTATAAATTTAAAAAAAAAAATACCTTTTACTTATTGGAATAGGTTTAAATTGAATCAAACTTAAAATTAAGCTTGTTTGATTTCAGCACAACTCCAAAGAGCTTAAGCTCAAGCTTATCAAGTTCTTGTAGAAACAAGCTTGAACTCAAACTCAATATGAAGAGTTAATCTTGAGTTCAATTCGAGTTAACTTTTTAAATTTATTTATGTTTTATAATTGAAGCAAATATAAAAAAATTAAAACGTGGTTAGAAATAAAATGATGAAGATTGACATAGGATAAACATAGTTGAGGTTGTGATATCGTTTACAATAACATAAAATATTAATATCGTTCAATAGGATGAAAAGAATTAAAGTATAAGGATGAAAACTCAACATAACAATGTGACCAAGCCAAGTTGAGAATGACCAGAATCTGAGGGTTCTTTGTAATTTTACAGATGTCCATATAAGCTGCAATGTATGCCCTAATTCATTAAGAAATAAAACTTTGCCTTTTCACTCCTTCTTTCCAAAACTCTTCAACGCGTTTCTCTCTCTCCTAATTTTCTCTTTAATTTGCAATTAGGGTTTAGATTTTCTCTGTTTTTTTATTCACCTCTTAAGCAAAATCATGATTAAAACTCAAATCTACTCATGGTATTAGAGCCATGGACCAACATCACAAATTTTGGTGATCTGTTATTTTTCAAATAAGCATCCACTTTGTCAATAGTTACAATGCACAGGTATTCCAGAGAACTCATTGACTTTTTCCTTCAGATTCAAAATTTATTATATTCGATACTAACTGTTAATTCTTATTGTTTAGACGAAATTAAATAGTTGAATAATGCTCCCACTAAAAACAGTGTAAGGTTGACGCAGTCACATTTGTCTAGAAAACATAACCAATACTCATTATTCGACAAAAATCAAATGAATCAAAATTCTAACCATGACTTAGTCTTTCATGTCCTTTGGCACAACATTGTTTAATTATCATTATTAAGATGATGTTCAACAGTTAGGTAATACTCTTACTAAAGTTAGTAAGATATTGACATAGTCATCTTTGTCTTGATAGACATAACCTATGTTTATTATTTGACAAAAATCGAGCAACTCAAAATACTAATCATGACTAAGTCTTTCATGTCATTTGACACGTCATTGTTTAATAATAGTCTTTAAGATGATGTTCAAAGGTTGAGTAACATTCCTACTAAGGTTAGTAAGAGGTCGACATAGTTATCGTTGTCTGTACAAATATAACTGGTATTCATTATTCAACAAAAATCAAACAACTTAAAATACTAGCCATGACCAAGTACTTTATATGTCAAATTAATGGTCTAATTAATTTTTACCAATGAGAAGGGATATTAATTAAAATCGACAAAATTTTTTCCGTTTAAATCTTTTTAGGCAAACGTATAGTGGTTTTACCTTTATAAGCAAATTTATTTTTAATTCCAAAAATACCCTCCCCGACTTATTACGTCACTTTCAATAACTTCCGTGTGTGGGGCGTAACGGGTCGTACAGGGTACATAGGTGCGTATAAGGTGTGTGGGTGCGTGTAGGGTGCGTGCAAGGTGCATAGGGTGCATACAGGGTACGTGGGTGCGTGTAAGGTGCGTACAGGGTGCATGGGTGCATAGGGTGCGTGCAGGTGCGTTAGGGTGCACAAGTGGACAACTAATGCGTGGGGTGCACGACCCTAGGAAATGGTGAGCTAATATATATATATATATATATATACGGGGTGCGAAGAGGGTGCGCACCCTCATCCCACCTTTGTTTTATATATATATTTATATATAATAATATAATATAATATTTAATATAATATTATTATTATTATTATTAATATTATTATTATTATTATTTATATTTATTATATTTTTAAATATTATATTATATTATTATATATAAATATATATATAACATAGGTGGGATGAGGGTGTGCACCCTCTTCGCACCCCGTATATCTATATCTATATATATTATATTTTTTAGTTATTAGCTCAACATTTTCCCAGAGCCGTGCACCCCATGTATCAGCTATCCACTCGCGCATCCTAACGCACCCTTCACGCACCTACACGCACCCTATACACCCCATATGCACCGTGATACAACATCGATTCACACATATCATTCTCTTCATCTATGTTATTTTTTCGTTACTATCTGTATTTGAAACCTAAACAAAAATTTATCAATTTTTAAATATGTTTTTAATCCTTAAAACATGAATTAGTGATAGTTCGAATAAGAAATTATCAAATCTGTTAAGAAAATTTTAAGCAGTTGAGTGTGACGTAAATTGTTGAGAATGATGTAATAAACTGGGATAGGGTATTTTTGGAATTAAAAATAAATTTGCTTATAAAAGTAAAACCGTTGTACATTTACCTAAAAAAGTTTACGCAAAAAATTTTTTGCCGATTTTAATTAATATCCCAATGAGAACTGTTAAAATAATCATAATTATAACTCTTGCAAAAGTTTTATTTCTAAAAAGTATTACAACTAATTTTATTTCTTCTCATCTTGCCTATAGACAAGAATGAATACAATGAACTTACAACTATAGCTAATGTGGCATACATATGGCGCATTTCTAACTCGTAGGTCCACCTCTTCTTAACAAGCATCTACTATGTCTTGGATCCTCCATATCAATCAAATGTAAGAATTTTAAATCCTATGTTAAATAATGTGACATTTTGAGAAAATGTTCAATTCTCAGTCATATCTAAAGTTGAAAACTCAGTCTTCCTCCTTTTGTAAGTTGATAAGGTTTTGCAATGTTTGCTCCAATAACCAGGCTTATCACATTGAAAGCAAATTATCTTTCTTTTACCAATTGTACCATTATAAGGGTTTAGTGTGTCTTGAGGTACTAGCTAAGATTCAGAATTCAAATTAGCCTTAGTTTTACTTCTTTATTTCTCCATTTTCAAAGTAGCTTCAACCTGTTTGGCCATTCTTATGTGTACGTCAATATACATTACCATCCTTAATAGTCCTTCTGGGGATTCTCCTTTATTATCTTTTAGAAAATCTATGACGAACTTAGTGTAAGGTTCAAGTAGAGACGAGATAACAAGGTTGAAGACCATGTTATTCATCATACATGAGCCTAGCATTTTGGCTTTCTTGATCAATTTAATTATATTAAATACGTGGGTTCCACTCTTTACTCTGTCATTCATTTTCTGATTCAGGTTTGCTTCATTACCTGATTTACTCCAGATAAGCACGACCTTGAAAGATCTTATGTAAATGGTCGATTATATCTTTATCAGATAAACCATTAGTTTGCATATCAGGGGTCAACAAAGATAATATGATGTTTAATACAAGTCTTGCATCATTTTCATGTTTTTTGAAAGTATCATATTCCCTGATTCTAACATCATGTTCGAGCATAATAGGTAAGTCTTGTACTATAGCATACAAGATTTTCTTCTCTTTTAGTACAGTCCATAGAGGTAGATATGAATCGAGATATCTAATATTCAACTCAAACTCATTTTCAAATATTTTTTCAAAAGTTGGGTTAGTTGTTAACTTCATTCTATAAAAAGAAAAATAAAGTTATATTTTGATTTTAAATTTATTTAACATCGTTTATCAATAAATAAATACTCTCACTATTTTATTCAAGTCAATAGTCCTCTCTATTGAACTCAAGAACTCCTGGTAGACTTTCTAGTGGGTCAAGATCCTATTGCATTAACTCTCTCCTTTGCTTTGGTGAACAAGTTTGAATTAATCAACGATATGTCAATTAAATGAATCACACAAATCCACGATCTTTAATTCAGCAGTTGGAATCAATCATGTGATATCAATTATAACTTTCAGTTTACTATAGGGTGGATACTACATAATTCCTATGCAATGGCAATTTCATGTCCCTCACTCTACCTTTAATTCACTTTCACCTTCGCTTTGGAAAATAAGTTAAGTGTACTAGTTAAGTCGAACCCAATACGAACAATCATTTGGTTTTCTGCCAGGTAGAGGTATACTCTTTGCTTTGGCAAACAAGGTTCCAACAAACAGAAACTTGTCTCAAATCATCGTATTGGAACACATTGGTTATTTTTGACTTAAAATGTTTAAGGGATTTATTACGGTTTCACTAATTTAGTTATTTAGCAAATAAAGTGATTATTTGGAAAAAAATAAAACCTAACATGCATACTACAACATAAATTAAAAATTGTATCAGTATACAACTTTAACTAATGTCGATTACTCGAGTCATAAGGAATTAACCGATCAACCTAGGTCTTGCTCTTTGAATCTTCAATGTTCCTTCTTTTTTCAAATTTCATGAATACTTGGCTTCGTAAGTTATAATTTTTTCTAATGAAAATAAAATATATTCTAATTTTAAATTCATAAAATAGAAACCTTGAGTTATGTTCGAGAAGAGTTAGGTGAGAAGAGAAGTACAGTATAAATTTAGTGAAGGCAGAACACATAGGTCATATTTTATTAAAAATTGCAAACTCAAACATATAACATTCACAAAGGTTCTTAAGTTGTATACCAAGCACCATGCATATCATTCGAATATGTATACATCATAATCAAAATTAAAAAGCAATTAATTTTAATTATTTTTACCGAAGTGTTAATTTTGTTTAGTCCCTTAAGTTTTACAAATTGCAATTCAACCCTAAAAACTAGAAAAATTACAATTTAGTCCCTATTCATCAAAACATGATCCAAATAAAAAAATTTTTGTTTTAGTCAAATATGAAGGTAAACTTGCTAGCCATGTAAGGCCTAATTCAGAAATTCAACAAAATTCCAAAAGCATGCACGACTTGGGGAACAACTTGATGTCACCAACATCATCCAAACACAACTTATGGAATCGCCATGTTGTCCCTGAAATTTTTTACAAGGCACGACTATGCACAAAAGTGCCAAGTTGTGCATTCCATAGAAATTTCTATTTTAGGGAAAAATGTAACCCGTTTCAACAACCATCCACACCAAATGTTACCAGTGCACAATTATGCACATAGGCATTCCAGGCAAGTTTCTCTAGTGACTTGTTGTGAGGTAGTTCCCCAAGAAATTCCCATATTCTGGCAAGCGTTAACACTAGGGTGAGGTAAAATGGCACATAAACCATCCTTATACCAGCAACAACCATCGAAACATGCAACAACGCAATTTGAAGGCAATTTTGGTAACTACATGGAATCAATGGCCAATCAACTAGATTCAACTAACTTGTAAATTCAATTTGAGAATATCCAACAAAATTTCAAAGACTAAAAATTAATAAAATTAACACAAATTTTCATTCTTTTATTGTATCAATTATAAAATTGTTTTAATAATTTCATAACAACAATTACATATTAAATACATCATTCAATATCGACAAAAAAATGTCATCAAATCAACAAAATTCGTAAGCATAAATTTTGTGAATTAATCCCTCCAAGGTGGCTTTGATACTAATATAAGGATTTTGCGGTTTTTAACAATGGAATAACAAATTATAAATTCAATTTAACAATTTAAACAATCCATAAAACCCTCTTTCTAACTCATCTTCGTAGTATGATTAATTTACAAACATGCAAAAAACATGCATAAAGTGTATTTTGATATATCTGTGTTGGCAGCTCCTTTATCTTTCTTTGATAGTGAAAGGTTGAGAAGTCATGCTTTCATATGCAAATGTTGGCTTACTCTTTGGTATCCACATGAAGCAACAATTTGAATAAAGACTTGACTGTATTCGAAACTTTCTAGAACTTGAGAATGGTTTCTTGGTGAAATGGAGAAAATATTTCACTCGATGGCTAGGGCTATGTGTAAAAAAAAAACATTGTATATTTTTCTACGAGAAGAGCACATATATATACATAAACACATGTGTCTTCTGGGACTTGAACATGTCTCAAGTGGCCCTTCCATGCATACTTGGGACCAATGAATGTCCTAAGCATGTACAACTTAGGTCAAAATTGTCTCATTCGTGCACATGAAAATATAACTCATAGAAGTTGTATACTTAGTCAATGCATTAATTCTCCCATGATTCTCCCATAATACTCAATCAACGCATTTAATTCACTAAAACCTTATGATGATCATGTTTAATATATGTCTTGCCGTGAGTGATTATTATGACCCGTTTGAGTTAAGGCATAAATGGTTGATAATGACAGTGAATATATGATACATGATGAAACTATGTTGATGAATGATGAAAATAAATGATGTTTAATACATGTGAAGTGGCTCTTTTATGCAATTTACTTGGGCGAAATTATAAATATTCAAAATTTGGATGAATGTGAATGTTTTGTTGTCAACTCTCTAGACATATTATTAAGATTATTATATGTTAAGTTGCTAAGAGGAAAATAGGGTTTGTAGAGACTAGAATAGGGCTCAAACCCTGACGTTTTCTACATTCTGGACTTGACACACGGTCGGATGGTATAGGACACAACCACACACCATCGTGTACACAATAACCAAAATTTAGTTAACATTTTTCTGGCATCCCAATGACCATTGGGTGTCGTTAACCGGTTAGTGGTCAAATAAAACACATAGACTTCTCATGTATAGCCTTAGCATGCCCATATTAGGAAGAAATGATAAAAATGCCCTTACAAAGTGACATGGTTGAGATAAGTTTAAAAAGGAAAGTAAAACAAATATCTAAAGGGGTACACACCTGTGTCAGTTAGGATACATTCATGTGTTTTTATAAATGGAAGCATACGAGGAGTAGCCATAAGGAAATGGTCATGTGTGAGTAAAGTAAGGAGACAGACCCCTGTGTGTTGAGATACACAAATGAAAAGCCCTATAATGGCTAATAATCCTAAAGGGGTGAGTAAGATTATTTAAAACTTTTAACCAAATAAAAAAAATTTTAAGCAAATTTATAATCAAGCACAACCGATCAAATAAATTCAATAAGATGTCTAAACAATTAAGCACACATTATATTCAAGAACTTATCAAAGCATATGTAAACATAGACTATGTTCAAAAACTTATCACAAACACAAAACACAAATGTGAAGTCTCTCAAACAAATATTTTATTAAAACCAATCACTTAAGTAATTTCAACCAAAATATTCGAGCAAAACCAATATTTAACAAATTTTCAAATACACATCACAAATATATGAAACTCAAAGTAAAGAGAGTAGGAAAAGAAAAATGCTCAAGATTTATAGTGGTTTGGAGTTTCCTCTTCCAAGCCTCTTATATTAACTTCTTCAAGCAATCTATAAGTTCCACTGGTAAAGAATCCCCTCTTTACAATAGTTTTTCAAGATTTTGCCTATTTTTACTAATTGATTCAGGATTATATCCAACTCGATAGTTATCTAAGATTTCACCCACGTTTATTTGAATATAGAAAGATTGAATGTAAAATGCCTCTATAAGGTTGATACAAAGAATAAGTCCAAGGTGTCTCTTAATGATATGAGTTATAAGTTTTTAAAGAGAATTTTAGAGAAAATAAGAGTATAAGATTTTACATTAGGAATCTCTAACTTATTCCCCATCAAAAAATCTTTAATTTATAGTCTTGGATAATTGACATGGCTTAAATGACCATTTATTAGGATAATGCATCCGTTGAGCTTCGAAAATGATGTTTTGACCTTAAAAACACAACGAAATGGGTGTCCTATATTGATGGATGGGCATTCTCTTATACATTCTGAGTTTGGTGGTTTTGAATCAAACATCCATTCGAGGGACTAACATTCCTTTTACTAAGACAAGTGTCATGTCTTACACCTTTAGAATTTCATAATGCTTCAAACATGAAAGGACAAGCAAAGAAGTGGGCGTCCTATTATATTGACTTTGTTGACCATCCCAAATTAGTTTTCGAATGCATTGGAAAGGAGACTGGCATCACATGGGCATATTCCAATCTTGGATGCACGTCTTTATCCATTTGACAAAAATTTTTTAGAACTCTTATTGGATTCGGTCCACCCATGATTGGTTAACCCAATCCATTAGGGTTAAAAAGACAACATTAACCTAAGAATAACTCTTTTGCCCTTGACAATTACTAAAGTTAACTGTCACTCTCTTTTTAATAAAAATAGAGTAATTTCCATTAAGATTTTTTAATCTGAAGCTCAACTCTTAGAAACATTCTCTCCACCATTTTTCTCTTCATCTGTAAGAAATTTTCAAAGATAATAGGAAAGAAAATCAAGCAAAGTGTATTGTGGATTCCAATAATAGTGCATTAGATCATCAATCATCATCAACATTATGAATATTTCATCTGGGTATGCTATTCTATGATCCTGGACCTTTTTTAACTTCTATTAACATTGGTATCAAAGTCATGTTTTATCTGTGTAATTATGATGTTGGTGATGTAAACATGATTTGGAAGCATGTTTAGAAATTAACTGGCATGAGCAGTGTTATTTTTATATATAAATGCATACGAATGTGTTTTAATTGTTGATAAATTCTTGCAATTTTGTGAAATTGATGCATAGATTCATGTTAGGATGCATTCTGGATATGAGAAGCATGTTAAGTTATAAAAAATTACACCGAATTCGCATGAAATTGAATAATTTTCAATAGCAAGTTTTTCACCCAAAACCGTGATGTTCATGCATTTAATTCACTGAAATTCAGCTACTTTTTCACTAGAAATTTCATGAATTTGAATATGTGTGTCATGGACTTCAAAAGCCTTATGAAATTGTTGTCGTTGGATGGTCGAAAGATGGCTAATTTCGCTGTCAGAAACCTAGGGTTCTTATCACAATCGCGAATTACAATCAGGTTGGGAAAACTCAATTGCCCAATAACGAGTTGGTTAAAACCCATCGGTTAATAAGTCAAATCATTCGGTCAACTGGGTCGACTCGACCTAGATTCCTTAACCCATGGGTAGGACGATCAATGTTTGACCAATCAATGGTCAAACAATTGATCAGTCAACAGTTAATGTTTGACCAATGCATGAGAGTGCGTGCCAGTGTGTGATGACCTTGTTCTAATGCGTGAGGGCACGTGAGCCATTTTTCCAATGCGTGGGAGAGTGTGCACACTTCTGTTTATGTCTGGCTGTTTGTATAGACTCAGATTCTATTTAGTGTAATCTGTTTTTTCATGAATTGAACACTTATAGGTGTTAATTGGATCATGGTGTTGAATTATACATTGCTAAACATGTGAACATGTGTTATTTATATTGTTATGCATGTGTAATTTATTATTGTCCATTTATTGCTCATATATAGGGTGAACATATTAACTAAGGACTACTATTTGAACTATAAGATGAATCCAATGCACAATCTTTTCACTCACCTTGGTGTCGTGAATGAGAGATATTATGATTTAAAAGACAAGGACATAAAATTAATTAAAATGGAAAGGACATCTAGACTATTTTGATCATTGCCAAATTATTTAACTATAATAATTTTTAATCTTGTCCGGGATAAGAAATTCAAGAATTATTAGAAATGTGTGGATGAATTACAACTCACTGAATAATATAGAATTGTAATGAACATAAGAAAATCAAATCTCTCTCCATTTTCCTAAATCAGTAAAGTGAGAGGTATGTTGGCTATTGCAAACATTATAATAACTTTATCTTAGATAAAGTTACTCTTAATATTGTCAGAGATAGAGAAAATATATTTTCTCAATTCAATTGGTGGAGATCGATCCCTATAAATACAAAGAATATCTGATTATTAAGATGTCCTATTTTAAATCATACAAATCTCAGGCCGATGATAGTTTAGGAGTTGGTCCTAGTCATTGAAATGTTTAAATTTCACGTTTAAATTTTTTTTTATGCTTATTTGTTTATTTGTTAATATGTTATTGTATTGAAACTTTTTGAATTATGGATGTATTGAACCATATGTTGATTCAATATGTATTATGATTATTTGTGGGAATTCTGAGACTAGTAGAATTTCATTATTCTTGTCTAGAATATACATTGACGATGATTGGGAACATAGTGAATTTTCGACTCTATGTCTTATATGAAATATTTTAATTTTTAATGCACAATTGTGACAATAAAATGTGTATATATCTTATTATTGGTGTTGTGTTGGCATATCTCTATAGTTATATAGAAATGGCTTCGAAAAACATTATTAACGATTTGAATAAGGGAGAAAGATTGAATGAGGACAATTATAAAATATGAAGAATGAGAATGCATTATATCCTAGATGAACAAGATGCCTTGGAGGCTGTTAATCAAGTCATGGAAAAGCCTTAACTTGCTGACGGGCAGAATCCTAACAATGCCCAACATAAGCTTGACATGGATGTTTATAATGCCTAGAAAAAGAAAGATTCGACTACTAGAGGTATTCTCATTAGCTCAATAAATGATGATATTGCTTATTAATATAAGCAATTTGAAACTGCAAATGCTATATGATGGCATTGAAAGAGAAGTTTGAAGGAACGACCATCTCCAAACTAAGGTAGTTGACTATCAAGTTTGATAAATATAAGAAAGTTCTCAATAAGCCGATGAAGCAACATCTAAAGGCAATGTCGAACATGATAACTGAGCTGAAGAAGGTTGGGCATGATCTGACTGATGAACATCAAGTGCAGGCTATTATACGATCTCTACCTAATAGTTAGGAGCATGTGAAAGTGAATGAGTCATAATGACAACATCAAGACTTTTGATGACATTACTTACCATCTTAACCTAGAAGCTCCTAGACCAAATGCTTATCATATGTTGCTGAGTCCAGTTCGAGGAAGTTTTTCGACTATAAAAGAAAATGGCGAAAATTCAAAAAAGGGAAAGAGATCGTCCAAAGACCTGTAGACAAGAATAAACGGTTCAAGCGTAAAAGTGGCAAACTCTCTAGGAAAAGAGATAAGACAAATCTAATTTATTATAACTATGGGAACAAAGGTCACTTCGCCCATGAATGTACCAAGCTGAATAAGGTATTGACTTATCTTGTCTCAAAATACGAGATTTATGTTTTCAGTAACGTTTTCTTGACTGAATCTCATCCTATGTGGATTATAGACTCATGAGCCACAAACCATGTAGCTTATGATAAAGATGTTTTTATGGAATTTTGTCGAATACGGAGGGAAACACAGTGAATTTATGTAGGTAATAATACTAAAATTGAAGTTAAAGGAATGAACACATGCAAATTAGTTTTGCATGGTAGTCAAATGTTGTAACTACATAATGTCTTATATGCTCCGAAAATTCCACAAAATTTGGTCTCTGTAATAGTTCTGTTAAAACTAGGATATTATTTAACTTTGGGAATTTGGTTAAACTCTATTATAATAAAGTGTTTTATGTATCTAGATTTCTATTTGAAGGTTTTATGGTGCTAGACACCTTATTTTGTAATAATGATAATTTTGTTAGTTTTTTGTTATTTGCAACTCCTAGTAGTTTGGATGTGGATACAAATAAATGACATACTAGATTAAGGCACATTGGCTAAGAAAGAATAAACAGACTAGCCCGTGAAGGTTTATTAGGACATGTCACAAAATTAGATTTGCCTATTTGTAAGCATTGCTTAGTAGGAAAAATTACGAGAAAACCTTTTAACAAAGCCATTAGAGCTGAAATTCCTTTACAACTTGTACACTCAGATATTTGTGGTCCTATGAATGTTAGAGCTAGAAAAGAAGCATTTTATTTCATCACTTTCATAGATGATTATCATGTTTTGGTTATGTTTATTTGATCTCCTATAAGTCAGAAGTAATAGATTGCTTTAGACATTATATAAATGAGGTTGAGAATCAGTTAGACAAAAAAATGAAAGCCTTGAGAACTGATCGAGGCCGTGAATATTTATCTACCAAATTTAAGGAATTATGTAGTAGAAAAGGTATTATGAGGCAACTAACAATCCCCATAACTCTGTAACAAAATTGTGTAGCAAAGAGAAGGAACTGAACTCTATTAAAAATGGTTAGGTATATGATGACGCAAGCAAATCTTCCAATTTCATATTGGGGAGATGTTTTATTAACTGAGATTTATATATTTAACTGAGTGCCTACTAAGTCAGTAACATCTACTCCTTATGAGTTATGGAGAGGTAAAAAACCTAAATTGAATATAATGCACCCTTAGATATCTACTGCATACATCTATGACACATTTAATAAATTAGGAAAATTAGGACCAAGAGGCAAAAAATGTATCTTTATAAGATATTTTGAACACTCCAAAGGGTATATGTTCATAGGAGAGGACTCTGATGGAAGAATAACTAAAATATAATGTAGAGATGTGACATTCATAGAAGACGAATTTCCTAAGAAGGGTGATATTGATAAAAGTCTTCGTCTATATAAGACAGAAGAGGAATGTAGAGAAGGTTCGTCTTAACAACCATTAGTTGTGTCACAAAAGACAATGTCTTTACCTGTTCCAAATAGTGGGCGCAATGAGGTTGAGCTCCAACCTATTTCAAATAGTAGGAGAGCAAAAATCCTTAATTGTGTAGGAGCAAACATCTTTGAATCCCTAAAAGACATTTTGAAATTGAAAATAAAGTTTTCATAACTACTTCTTTTGAAGACGATGAACCTAAAAATATCAAATAAGCTCTATCATACCTCAATAAGGAAAGAGTGGCAAGATGTATTAAAGGAAGAAATGAAATGCATGGAAATTAACCGAGTTTAGAGTCTGGTAGACTTACTGCCGGATCAAAAACCCATTAGGAATAAATAGATTCTCAAAATTTAACGGAAGGAAGATGGCTCAATAGATAGATACAAAGCTCATTTAGTAATGCAAGGTTATATCCAACAAAAAGGTATAGATTATAAAGAAACTTTTTTACCTGTTGTGAGGTTTACTTCAATTCGTATCATTTTAGCTATAGTAGCACATTTAGATCTAGAATTGCATTAGATGGATGTCAAGACAACTTTTCTCAATAGAGAGCTTAGTAAAGAAATCTATATGGATCAGCCTGTAGGTTTTGTGGCAAAAGGCCAAAAGCACAAAGTATACAAGCTCCAAAGATCAATATATAGCCTGAAATAGTTATCAAGATAATAGTACTTAAAATTTCATAAGGCAATATTGTCTTATAATTTTAAGATGTTAGAACAAGACTACTATGTCTATATGAAAAAGTCTGATTATAAGTTTGTAATTTTGTCTCTTTATGTGGATAATGTGCTGATAGCTAGGAATAATTTAGAGTATATGATGATAATTAAAAATTGGTTATCCACAAATTTTGACATGAAAAATATGTGTGAAGTAGATTATATTTTAGGTATTAAAATCAAAAGAGATTATTCTAAGAGACTTTTGGCTCTGTCATAAGAGCGTTATATTCAAAAGATTTTAGAACGATTTAATATAGCAAACTGCAAACCCGTAGATAATCCTATGTCAAAAGGCAATTTGTTAAGTCAAGATTTGTGTCCAAAGACTCAAAACAAAAGAAATGAAATGTCTTTAGTACTTTATTCAAGTGCGATTTGAAGTCTCATTTATGCAATGATATGTACTCACCCCGATATATGTTTCATTGTCGAGTTAGTTAGTCGATATCAATTAAATCCAAGAAGAGAATATTGAAAGGCTATCAAGAAGATATTGAGATATCTGAAAAATAATGTGGATTACTGTTTATATTGTTAATGGTCAGATTTATGTATCGTTGGCTATTCGAATGCAAATCAACTTCTGGTTATGTTTTTTTACTCTAAAATGGTGTCATATCTTGGAGCAGTAAGAAACAGACATGTATAACCTTATTCATAATGGAAGCAGAATTTGTAGCATGTTCTACAACTGTGTAAGAAGTTATTTGGCTGAAAAGATTTTTTGAGAATTTGGGTGTACATGACAAAGAAATTAGTCCAATAGTTGTACATTGTGTAATCAAACTGCGATAGCTTTCATAAAGGATCTCAAATTCCACAATAGAACCGAACATATCGACATCAAATATAACTTTGTTAGGGACATCATTTTGAAGAAGAAAGTGATGGTACAATATATTTCTACGCGTAATATGGTTGATGATCCTTTAATCAAAACCAATTTCAAGAGATGCATATTTTGCACATATTAAGTCTCTTGGTTTGCGTAGAATATAATAAATGACTTGTTGAGTATATATTGTACTTGTAACACAATGTTAGAACATCAAATAATTTGAATTTATTTTATTTATGTGTTTGAATTCTTGGTGTTTATCTATATACATATTACTTTTTGAAACCTCAACAAGATGATAATGTCACATAAGTTTGATTGGCTCTCTCACAAGAGCAATTGCCTTTGATGTTAAGAGAGCGTGCAAAGATGAGACATGTTTCTTAAGATTGATACCATTGAGAGAGTGTACTTAGAAGATGAGAGTTGCTCAAGAAACGAATTATTGGATATGTTGCCTTGATAATTAATCAATATAAGGTCATGATTTGATGAATTTGAAAATGACTGATTTAGATTCCCCACATCTAAATAACTTATGAATGTTAGATGTGACTTCTTAATATAATAATACCTACAAGATTGAAGAGATGATTAAAAACTCAGGTTAGGCACTAAGGGTAGCGATTGAACTAAGATCTATCCAATGTTGGTAATGACATTTTTGAATAGATACACATTGTAGCACATGATTCATACCATGTGTGCATAAATAAAATGACTATTTAAAGTAGTGGAAGGATGAATCTCTGCTCCTCCACTTTGTAAGACTTTATGAGGATTACCTCATGTTGATAGCCTTTGACTTTTTGCTGCTATTTGATGTTTACTCTTAGTGTTGTTATCTTAGCTTGGAACCTATGGTCATGCATGATTCGGTCTATAAAACATAACTAGAAAAATAGCTTAGTTTAAATTGAGAATTTCAAGTAGAAGAGGAAGACTTATACATTACATGTGTCTATTGGTCGACCGATCATGTCATTCATATAGGAGATTGGACTTGATTATGGATACATAGAAATGTAACATAATAATAAATAAGGGATTGAAAGAAGCTAGTGTTATCGAGTAAGTCTGGGGTATTACGAGATTAACGCTTTATTATTTTTCAAGTTGAAGTGACTATGTTATTCCTAACATATGCATAGTAAATTAGCTTTAAAATACAGGTTGCTCGCAAGGTTGCATGACACATTTGCCAGTAAGAATTGCTCTGTTCTATAAGATTTCTGTGGAAGAGTTTTGTGATTCAGATCACCCTATCATGTGTGAGTGAGAGATATTGGATCCAGTCTACCCATGATGGGTTAACTCGATCCATTAAGGTTAAAAAGACAAAATTAACCTAAAAATAACTTTTTTGCCCTTGACAATTATTGAAGTTAACTACCACTCTCTTTTTAATAAAAATAATGTAACTTCTATTGAGATTTTTAATCTAACGCTTAACTCTAAGAAACACTCTCTCTATCATTTTCTCTTCATCTGTAAGAAATCTTCACAGATAATAGGAAAACAAATCAAGCAAATTGTGTTGTGGATTCTAATAGGAGTGCATTGGATCATCAATCATCATCAGTATTTTGAATATTTCATCCGGGTATGTTTTTTTATGATCCTAGACCCTTTTCAATTTCTGCTAACAGCTCTAAACTTGCAAAAACAAGCATGGGATGTTATGTCATAGACTTACTTAGCTTATTAAATATTTGGGGACGGGCATCCCGCATCTAAAAATTTAAAAATATGAATTTCACCTATTTTTTGGTCATAAGAATGTTATGTCATGGACTTACTTAGCTCATTAAATATTGACTAACAACTTTAAACTTAGTTTTGACATAATCAAAACATCTAAGGGTCCAACAACACACCTATGTGGGTAGGGCAGAAAAAGGAAAAGAGTAAAGGAACTAGGCTGGAGATATATGGGTCATCCCAAGTAACAACACAAAGGTTTAGGTACATAGTAGTACTCTATGTGTCTAAGAGTTAAGTTATAGTATGACACGAGATATATTATTAGGTGGAAGCAAGAACAAGTTAAGTAAAGCTCAAGACGCATGCATGCTAAACATAATAGGATCGTTACGAGGAGGCATTATGAGTACATGTTCACTACATCGCTTGTAGTAGGTTGTTACCTGCTCGTAGTAGACCTCAGATGAGATACAGTTTGGTGTAGTTAAATAGAGTGATAACTCACATGGTCAAACTGTTAAATCCCTACATTTGATTTGGACTAATCAACCTAGTATACAGTTACAATTATAGCTTTCAGATTTAGATGTTTCCATAGAGTTTAGTATAGTCATGCTAGATAAGAATCTAAGGGAGCAGTTTCTTAGTGATCAAGTAAGACATAATTTGACCTAAGAGTTATGATATATAGCCTAAACAATCCTTTAAATATAGTATGAGCATAGAGAAAATATTAAGACCCATAATCATCCATAAAGGAGTTCGATGTCGAGTTCGGATAACAGAAATAGTAAAAGTTGAGATCAAAGGTATTTTGAGGATTTTCCGTAAGAGTTGTCAATAGAATATTCTACTTCCTGAAAGTTTTATCACTCACTCCCCCACTTTCATATATGCAAGTATAGGTGATCATGATGACTGGTGGACGAACGATGGTCAATATGTGTAGAGCTACAAGGGCATTCCAATCATTTCAGTTTTATCAGTTTTATTTCACTATGATTTTACTTATGTATTTGACTATACATATAATTTGGATTTTAGTTTCTAGTTTGATATTTAGACATCTTTTGTACATTTTTTATTTGTTTTCAACAAGTATATTTTAGTAATTTTATAAGTTTAATAAATGAAGTTTTATTCAAATGTTTTTGAGTTTATTGTATGTTTTGTATTAAATACATGTTCAAAATAGACAATTTAGTGATGTCTCGGTTCAGAGGATAGTACTTCTGAAAAAGGGTGTTACATGCATCCGCAATGAATGATTGTTCATGGCATCTTTATAAATAGAGACGAGATTTCACAATTTTGCATCTTTACACATATGATCAAAGGTGACCATGTAACACCCCTCTCTAGGCATTTACCCTTATCTGGAATATGCACCTTAAGAAACGTAACCTATCAAACTTCCATAGTGTGATATTACAATTATTATATGCAATACATTAAAATCAAAGTCATAATCCCAAAAGTGTACTAAATATGTAACATGATGATTTAAACACTATCTGGACAACATATATGAAACTATACAAATCAAAGTAAAACAACTATATGTCAAACCCAAGTGCATCAATACATGTAAAAGAATTCATAAGAATATGATAAATAGTTCAAAAATAAAGACATCCAAGCCCTCATGCCCTCATGCACTGTAATGAGTCATACCGCTAGTCTCTTTGCCGCCACCTGCTGCTTTGAAACCCTACTTGCAAAATCACACAACAAACACATGAGTAAATTTACACTTAGTAAGTAGCAAAAGTAATATATGAAGTAATGTTACTTATTTCCTATGAAAATCCACAAATGTATTCCAAATATCCTAGATGTCTATCCGAATTATCTTATCACCTAGCGCCCTTACTCATGTAACGAGGTGTCATCACGAATGACTAACCCTTACGATGTATATTGATGACCCAAATGTCATATGAAAGCTTATGATATCTCGAATGTCATTCTTATGTGTAATTCATACACATATCGGTTGGACTTGGACTGTTGAGACAATACTATTTATACAATAGGACCTAGCCTCTTCTGTCTTTGTACACACATCCCAAATGCTATGATGCCCATTGTCTGTATGGAATCTCATAGATTTGTTAGCCATTTTGCTTTCACAACCACTTTACACACAGTTTGGTGGCTTACAACATTATCGTACATCATATCCAAATTTTTGATTCGAATATGATCTCATCAAGTACATGTTATCTTTCACATAATTGGACACACTCTTATTGATTTCCATCACAACAACTCTCATTAAGGTCTTATCATTGGCTTTTTTTCATCGACGTCCCTTATAGGAGTAAATTTGTCATTTCTCTACCCTATGTATTCATAGCAAAATTTTATACATTCTTTATTAATTTCAAGTGTTTACATTTCCAAGTTTCCCTAACTCTACACAGGTGTGTATCATTAAACACGGGCGTGTATTTCCTAATCTACATGACATGCACCTTAAGCACACATGAGTGTATCCTTAATGCAGGGCATATGACCGTGTGTCCCTAACCACACAGGTGTGTGTCCATTCCCAATTCTACACTCTCGTGTATTCATTTTACACGATTAGAATTTTCTCAAAGACACACACTTGTGTGTCTTAGACACACAGTCGTATGTTGCTAGAATTTCCATAATTTTGAATCCAATTTTTCTCCACTTTCTAGGCCTCAACAAACAATCAAAAACACTTATAAGAAAACATATTTCATAGCTAACACTATACCATACAACCCTCTTCCACCTTATACCTATAAATTGATAACTTAAACATCACCAACATGGCACAATACTTACTCCATATTCATATCCCATCTTACACTACCTTTCAAAAGCACATTCTATCATATACAAGCATAGGCAAAATTCCAATCTTCTATCAACTGCAACAGACCATTACAACAATTTAAACAACTCATGCAAAAGAGAATCGACACTTAACCAAGATTTAGTAATTCTAAATTATAAATTGAACAATAATCATGCAAACTTAATTAATCCCAACATCAATTATTAATATATACATATAACTATCCTAAGCAATCAAACATCATGCACACATTCTATTTACCTTGATAAAATGATGATAATAGTCTTTTCGTGATTTGAACAGCTCCCAAAAGCTTCTCTCCTAGCAAGATGTTACTTTAGCACTCTTCAATGATCCCTTTTATTTTGTTTGGTTGAAAGGATTTTAAAGAAAAATGAGTGTTGCACGTTGTGCAATCATTTTCATTTTCAGATTAAATAGACATATACGAGCGTGTATACTAAGCACATAGTCACATTGCACGATTCCTGTATAACATATCTTTATCCTAGAATTCAAAATTCACTGACTAGACACCATCTTGTACCCTACTTACACAGGCGTGTATCATGACCAAATTATATTATGTGTAAAGACCATTTTGCCATTCCGCCACATTATAAACGAGTGTGTAACCTCTCATACATGGTCGTGCATGCCACAAATCTGAATTATCTTATCACATAGCTTCTCAAGCATAATCTCACATAGGAAAAAATACTAAAAAGACCAAAATAACCTCAAACATACCTGTGGGTGTTATAGACCACTCATCACCCTAAACACTCTCCACGTGTGTCACGGCCTAGCAGACTTACACGTACATTTTCAGCCTCCTTACATTTGTGCTTCACCTAAATACTAAGGTGCCTCCTTATTGTAGGTTGGAGAGTGAACCTATTGCCATAAAAAGACCAAAAGAGCCGTTGAACGCAAGTATTGTTGTCGTTGAAACCCTTTTATGGTTGCGATAACATTTTTGTGTAAATATCTATTAAAACATGATCCAAGAGGGGATTTTTGGGTTATTTGAATTTTTTATTGTATTATGTTGCCCTTGTCAGTTTTCAATGACCCGAAAATTCCCTATAGTAACCGTGTCAAAGACAGGTTCACATCTTTCATTAACTTTTTATCATTTAACTTTATCATAATGTTTTGTTAGCGGTCAAGCTCGGTTTGTGTAAGAATGGTTGACAGATTGTAAATTCGTCAACCATTTGTACACTACCAATATGACATAGAACCTGTCAGTCACATACATAAAAAAGGGTTGAATACAAGAATTGGAAGTTATGAGTTACATAAAGTGAATTGTATTTGGATTTTGGGATGATGGTTTTGAGTTTTATCTTATTGTTAGGCCAAAGTGAGATTTTATCTTACTTTCTAAGACAAGTGATAAAACCCAAAAAATGAGGGATTGGAGTTATATTTGACAAAGCAACTCTTATCCAAATCGGCTAAGGATGACAATTCAATGGAACATGCATTTCACTAGTTGGAACAATCATTCCACGTAAGACTGATCTTACCCAAGATTTGTCCTTATATGGTTATTGATGTTAAATATCATGGACAACTATTAAGTCAATGGTAGAACCATTATAACTCTTGAAAAGATCGTTCCTTATTCAATCAGCACACAATTGTCACATTTGTATTATTATTGGAGTGACTATTCCACCTCTTAGAATGTGCAGTATGTATATAAGCACATTGTTATTCAACATTTCAAGAACTTTTGGAGAAATTTACATTAACCAAAACTCTATCAAATAGCTCACTCACCTTAGTGTTTAAACAAACACATAAGTCCTTTTTCCTGGCCTTTCATTGATTAAGTTGCTATATGTGTATACCAAAGTGTCATCCTATGCTTGATTGGAAATGAAAGACTTCAGTTTCAATTTCAAAGTGAAAGAGCCTTCAAGCGTAAGCATATCTTAAACACCTTATGTTTTGTTTATGCATATTATGTCGATAATTTGATCTTATAGTTATCTATGGATGAATGATATGTTAGAAAATTTTTAAATTTTACTTTGTCACTACTCTTATGTTGTCATTATGAGTCCTTAGGCATCCCAACAAATTCTACATATACTTTAACCTGTTAAGGTTGAATGTATTAATGTATTACTAGAGTTATGTATAAATATTTTTTTAATTAAATTACTGAATAAATTTTAATTTAAATATCACAAAAATTAGATATATGATTAAAAATCTCTCAATATTTTTATGTTGCAGGGGTTCTAACCAATGAATGAACAAAAATTATATGAATTTACAGAAAAAGTAAAATTAGTTAAATCAGGTAGAAATAAAATGGGAAATTCTTTATGAATATGATCCATCCATGAATTTTCAGTTAGAGATACAAAATGTAAATGAAAATTACAGAGTAAAACAAATTGACTCACATAAGCATCCCAACATCATTCTTTATACAAAGCTCTACCCCATCTCCAAATTCAGATTCAGCAGTCAAAAACAAATCATTGGTGCTTTCAAATTCATACTCATACTGAGATTGGGTTGTGGATGATGCAAATGAAGAAGTGCAGCAACCAGGGCACACAAAGAGCAATGGCACTATCTCTGAATCTTGAATCCCATGGCAGCGTGTGTGTTGCCAAACTTCACAAATGTCACATGCCACCATTCTTTCCCCATCATCATCTTCAGCCCCGCACTCACATTTTACCTTCCAATTCTCATCTCCTCCTTCACGCTTATACTTTGACTCCAAATCTATCCCTTCTCCTCTCACGCTAATTTCAGCACCTGACTCTATTGCTCCAAACACAACTTCTCCATCCTCCATTCCTCGAATGTTTTCGATATCTGTCACAACTAGTTTCTCCATGATGCAGTAAGTGTCTCTCAGTGCAGTTTCAATGGCTTGCTTCAGCTCCAAAATCGTCGCATGCAATGGAATCATTACCACCTCCCCGGGTGTTAAATTGGATTTTTCATCGACAGAATTTGGTATTATTTGGCATGTAAATCTCAATAACTGATCTTGCTCATCCTTGAAAGGCCATTCTTTTACAAAGTGTTTGCTGTCTAGAACTACCTGACTTGCCAAACCAACCAGTTTTGATCCCGGGTAATTCAAAAGCACATTCCTGTACAGATACACCACCTCACCGCTAACATCACCTCCAGGCTCTACAGTTGGAGATAAAAGGTGGTGTTTGAGTATTTCAAGTTCTGGCTCAAAGGCTTCAAGTTCTTCACCATTACCAAGCTCATGAATTGTGTATTCTAATAACCGAGTATTTGGATTCACTGCACGGCGCACAATATGATCTGCGACAATTACATTGTTCATAGATTTCAACACATAATCGAGTAAACCTGTGTCACCAATTTGCATCCTTGCTGCATCTCTTACTTCTTGTCGACTCATCCCGTCGTGTCCAAACTTCTCTGCTTTCTTTTCTAACAATGCATTCACAATCACTTCTGCTGCAGATTCTAGTCTTCTTGCAGACCATCTACTATCCATATTAGCAATTAAACTACTGAACTTTCTGTACTTTGAAGACTTATCCTTAACTAGACACTTATTCCTCAAGGAGATTCGCATTGAAGGTTTTGGGATAGAAAATGAAGAGGCGGTGTTTGCCATTATTGATTTCTTCTGAGCAGAAGCACATGACTTGAAAGTTAACATAAACCTCAGAAGATCTTTCAGAGTGATCAGTTGGGTTTCACTCATATTTCTGTAGTAATGAATTATTTGCTTAATTTGTCTCCACTTATTGGTGTCTCGAAAATCTTGCATGATATTATCAAGTTCCAAAGAGCTAAGAATTTCTATTGCTCTGTTGTAGTTGTGCTCTGCAACCCCAAAGCTTCCATGGCAGAATTTGTATCCCCATCTGCCAAACCATGGATGCCCATACGCAACTCCATGGAGAAGGCGAAGATCCATAGACTTCTTCTTTGACATATCTTCGACAGTGATTTTCCTGCCATAACTAACATTTGTTAATCTCACAAACACAAGGAAACTCAACCAATAAGGGGAGTTTAGATTACCTGGCTTGAAGAATTGTACAAATTCGGTCCCAGAGGTCCATGATTTCTCTCCCACAGAGATTTTTTGAACCTCCTTCAATCCCATTAATGCAGAGTAAATGACCAAACCCATTACAATGGATTAAGCCATGCAAAAGGTGATTTTGTACATCAAAAACATCATCCTCCAGATGCTTGTTCCAGTCATCATCATTCGGTATAATCACATGATACTTCCGTTTTGACACAAAATGATTACTCCAACCTAATCACGACAAAACTTCAATTTCTCAATCAAACCAAAACAACAGAAAATCAAAACACAAAACGGAGCATAACCTGCAGAGTGTCTACATCCAAAACTACATCCCACAACATAAAACAAAAACTAAGCCTAGGATCTCAAAATTAAGAAAAACCACATTTGGGAAATGAGTCAAGGAATCAAAACTAATAAAGGCCAAATATAAGAAAGTAAAATGGAGCGTAACCGGTACTTATAAGTAGTAATGACAGTTGGTTACTGCAGAGTATGCATATCCAAAACTAAAATTCACAACCTAAAACAACAAAAACTAGGCTAGGATCTCCAAATTAACACAAAAACAGAGACTCCTGACAAAAACGACAAAACCCCACTCGGGAATTGAGTCATGGAACTCAAACTAATGGAGCTCTATCATGAAAAGTAATTAAAAAACAAGCAAAAAGAACTAGAACCCACTCAGTAAATTAAACAACACAAACAATAGAGGGCTAACCGGTGCATCTGCAGTGATCACAAAATGGCTGAGGAGAGTGTGCCACAGTGTCTTCAATGGTGTAAAGAGGGATAACAAAATTCGCAGACTCGTAAACTAGAAGAGTACACCAAATGGGCATCCCTTGAACTCTGTAGTCTTCAAGCTCACCACCCCGTTGGAGAAAGAGGCGAATGTTATCACGAAAAGGACCCGTGGAAGTAATTGGGCAACCCGAGTCGCCAAATGTGTGGAAGCCAAAAAGTTTAGGTCTTCTCTTTCTTTTCCTGCAAGATTCAAGAATTGGGACCGGCATTTTTTAACCTAGTGAAGCTTCTTTGAGTTGGAGTATTTAATTCTTGAAGTTATTTTGTTTCCTGTTAACTGATTTTGTTGGAGATGGTTAGGGTTTTCAAAAGGTTGTTACAGAGCGTGGGTTAGTCGTTGGGTTCTCGCGCTTTTGCCCGCCCAATTTCGAATGGAAGGAAACAGTTCTACTTTAGGATCTGACGCTTCATGTAGGAGTTGGTTTTGTGCCAAGGCTTTATCTTAGCCGTTGGTTTTCTTAAGCTGCGAAGCGCCAAGTAATTAATGGAAAAGCTTTGATGTTTCTTTAGATATTAATGCTATTTATTTTAGGGAAATTAAAGTAATTCGCAAAAACATAAGGAGTTTAAGTGAAATTATGTAGAAAATTAAAAATTAAGCAAAAATACCTTATTTAGGTGCAATGACCAAAATACCCCTGTCATATAAACAAAAAATTTTACATATTTCTACCTAAATTTTCTCTGGTACACTATTGAAAATCAAAGAAATTTACAGGTTTCCTATGGGTCTCACATGACGTAGCATTTGTTTTTTTTCTTCGGATTTTCATTGACTTTTTCGTGTTTTCCAGTGACAAAAAATGATAAAGAAGGTTAATACATCATCCCTACTTTTGTTTGAATCAATTTATTGTTAAGATTATTGCGATTTAATGAAGATTTTGAGCATTAGATGTTTAGGGTTTTGATTTTGAATAATGCATAAAATGTCTTAATTCTTGGTTGTTTTGGTTGAATTTTTTTAGGGTCGTTATATTATAGAATGAATAAATTTGATTTGTGTTGAAATTGGAGGCTAAAATGATAATTTTTGATAAAAAAATACGTTAGTTTGACCAGAGATCTGACCTGGGGGACCCCTAGATTCCCTGGGGTGAATTAAATCTCTCTCGAATTGGAACGATGGCCCGTGGGATCGGAGGAAATCTAATTTTTTTCAAAGAGTTAAGACCCAAAGGAGGCGAGGGAAATCCCTAAGGGGTAGAGGGGAATTTTATAGTAACCTAGGAGGTGATCCATGGAACACAAGGAATACGGGGGAGTGGGGGAGGGGGGAAATTGACTTTTTTGAAACTATAGGGCATATGGGAGATTAGAAAATTGATAAAGGGGCAAAGAAAAACTATAGGTAGAAATATATAAGAAGGTAAATTGCTATTTTTCACATCTACGGTTTTTTGATGTATAGTTTTTTAATTTCAGAGCCATTTTTTCTATTTTAAGGTTTTTTTGATATGAAGTTTTTGAATTTGAGGTCTGTTTATTGATTTTTATGTTTTTCTAGTCCTTTTTTACGATGTAATTATCAAATTTTAGATCGATTTTCGGTTTTTATCATACTAAGTTAATTCAACATTTAGTTTTCAAATTTTATGTCCTTTTTTTCTTGATTTAAGTTTCTTGGAAGTGTCATTTTCGAATTTTAAGTCTGTTTCTTTATTTTTGTGCTTTCTAGGTCGGTTTTCTTATGTAATTTTCGAATTTCAAATCGGTATTTCGGTTTTTTCATTTCTAAGCTATTTCAACGTTTAGTTTTTAAAATTCAGATTTTTTTTATTTTTGTTCATTTTAGGATATTTTGACTCATACTTTTCAGATTTCGAATGATTTTTTTATTTTTGAAATTTTTGGGTATTTCAACGTATAGATTTCGAATTTCGAATTTCAATTTCCTTTTTTTGCGATATTTGTCATTTTAAGGTTTTTGGTTGTATAGTTTTCAAAATTTAGTCCAAAATTTTCAATTGTTGCCATTCTAATGCATTTTTATATGTACTTTTTGAATTTTAAATCGATTTTTCACTTTATATTATTCTAGGGTATTTTTAACGTTCAGTTTTCAAAATTCATGGTTTTATTTTATTTTTTTAATTTTAGGGTATTTTGACTTGTAAGTTTCAAATTTTTAAGCGATTTTCAGTTTTTGAAATTCTAGGGCATTTTAATGTGTAATTTTTGAATTTTAATTATGTTTTTCGATTATTTTCATTTTAAGGTTTTCAAACATGTAGTTTTCAAACTTTAGTTCAGTTTCTCGATTGTTGTTATTCTAGGATATTTCGACATGTACTTTTTGAATTTTAGTTTGATTTTTCAGTTTTTGTCATTTCATGGTATTTCAATGTTTAGTTTTTGAAATTCAGGGTATTTTTTATTTTTATCATTCTAGGGTATTTTAACTTGTAAGTTTCGATTTTTTGAGCGATTTTTCAGTTTTTGACTTTCTAGGGTATTTTAACATGTAATTTTCCAATTTTAGTTCTGTTTTTCAATATTTGTCATTTTAAGGTTTTTAAGCATGTGGTTTTCAAATTTTAGTTCAGTTTTTCGATTATTGTTATTCAAGGATATTTTGATATGTACTTTTTGAATTTCAATTTGATTTTTTGGTTTCTATCATTCAGGGTATTTTTTCGAAATTCAGGACTATTTTTTATTTTTGTCATTTTAAGATATTTTGATTCGTACTTTTCAGATTTTCGAGTAATTTTTTGGTTTTTAACATTTTAGGATATTTCAATGTTTAGATTTCGAATTTCAGTCATATTTTTTTTTGTATTTGTTATTTTAAGTTTTTTTAACGCGTAGTTTCCAGTTCTTTTATTGTTATTATTTTATGATATTTTGACATGTACTTTTTGAATTTCAGTTCGATTTTTCAATTTTTGTCATTTCAAGGTACTTCAATGTTTAGTTTTCAAAATCCAGATCTGTTTTTTATTTTTATCATTTTAGGATATTTTGATTTGTACTTTTCAGATTTTCAAGTAATTTTTTATTTTTGACATTCTAAGATATTTTAACATGTAAATTTTTTATTTGAGTTTCGTTTTTCTAATTTTCCAATTTTTATCTTTTTAGGGTATTTCAGTGTAGTGATTTGACTAAATGAATTTTGGTTTAGGGCTAATAAGGTTGATATGAGATTTAGTTCATTCGAGTTTACACTGATGATGGGGCTACCATTTAGTCAGATCGCTACACTTTCATCATATATTTCACATGAATCTGGACATAGGATTAGAGATACCTATGTTTGGAGATGTCAAAAGGTGCAATATCATAATGTCGAGCATGTTTTCTTGGCTAGGTCATGAGGGGATGATTATATCAATACCGTCAAAATGGTCTTGTTGTATTGTCTGTATGTGGTGTTACTAGGGAATGATCGATGAAAAAAAGTATTTGCAGAGTACTTACAGGTGGTTGATCATTTGGATGGGTTTAATTCCTATCCCTGGGGTGTTTCGATATGGTAGATGATGTTCAAGTCAATGTCTCAGTGAGTGACAGAGTCTGCTCTGATCAAATGTTTGACATGCGTAAATATGACATCTACAGATTTCCCACTGCATTTCAGGTAATTGTATATTTATTGATTACCTATTTTCATTGGCAAGAACAAAAATTAATTAAATTTAATCATTAATGTTTATATTGCAGTATTGGATATATGAGATATTCGACACCCTATATAATTAGGTGGATTTGGTTGATGTCCATGCATTTCTATGGATGTTTAGGTGGCATACGCGAGACGTTCCTAGTTGGAGTCATATGAAAACTATTTTCACTAGTGATAAGATATGTAATTGTTAATTGATTAGTTAATTGATACCTTGATTATTGCAAATAGGTTGAATTATATATCTGAATGAATAGAATGATGTTACTTTCCACTTCAACCATCACCGATTGAAGAGGCTAGACTATGGTATTTAGACATTATTCTATACATGGGTATGTTGGATCCGTATTCCTCCTTATCCTCTTCGGTGCTCCCTTTAGTAAGAGATGGAGCATCTCCAACAATTCCACCTGTTGATATATAGGTCGGTAGTCCTAAGACACTTGAGGAGCCCAATTAACCTTTGTTATGAATCATCTTACATGTTCTCCTATTGTTGAGACCCTAGCCACCGAGACCACACAAGAGTGTCTATCAACTACATCACCCATTCTATCTCTAGTAGATGGTGCATTAGCCTGTTGGGATAATATGATATTGCATGAGATTTCCTAGTTAGGGGATGAGGTGTTTTCTCAGATGTCTTGATTAAAGGATCATTTGATGTATTTGGAGAACATTGTTACGTGCACATGCCCAACTCCAATTGATCAGGTGACAAAACCATATCTCATTTCCATTGCCTTACAAAATGGTATTTGCTTGTTTCTCTAATATGTATATTAACGTCGTACAAGACACTTATGATAGTGTCGGGACGGCCTCACCTATTGACCTTTTGATTCCATCACATCACCCATATGAGGTATGTAATTAATTGTTTTTATGATATTTAATATGAAAAGTTTTTATTATATTTTATATGAAATGTCACTGATCATGTTGTTATTATTATTCGCACAAGGTGATGGCTATGAGGGAGTCTCAATTGGCCTTTCGGTTACATCACCTCTACCATTCGAGGTTTGTCATTTATCATTGTTACTATATTTTTTTGTAATTGTTATTGATTAAGTTGTTTTACATATTCATATAGGGTATTGGTTATGAGGGTGTTTCGGTTGACCTTTTGATTGTATCACCTCTCCCATCTGAGATTTGAAAATTATTGTTGTTATTATATTTTATATGAAATGTCATTTATCAATTTGTTATTAATATTATTATGTATATTTAAAATATTTTTTTCTTTTCAGGATTAGTGGTTATGGTTACTTACTGATATCTCCAACTTCAATAAAAGGGTAATTGAAATTAGTTCACATGGGGACGAACTACTAGAGGATATTTTACATGGAAATCATGATAAGGTATATCCATTATAATTTGTATATTTTCATATATATTGATAAATTATCTTATAAAATTACTTTTACAGTTTATCAAAGAGGTACGAATGGTTGACTTGACAACAATGGAAGATTCCCTCGCCAAATCTCCTTTGACATACATCGATAAAGTAACATTAACCGATTTAATCGTATTTATTACTTAAAATTAAATGTTGAATTAACAATTTTATGGTATTTTTTTAATTGGTTTGGGTCGTTTGAAAGGGTTCACTCGTTCGTATCCTGTATACAAATCTAGTCAAACCAAAGGCAAAATGGTAAATTCAGACCATTCCATCATCTACTACAGAACGTGAGGAATTTTTCCTCACATGGTACATCAAAGTTGCAGCATCTGATGATCATGAGGTTCATTTCATTGAAGCTCAGTCCAAAGACACTTTGGAGGATTGTTGTTGAGCTATGCAAGTGGTTGACCAATGATGTAAGTTGTTATATCCATTGAATTTGGTTAAATGTTTTATATATTTATCGAAAACTAATACAATTCAGGTTTTATATATCCATTTCAGCAAATAGATTCTTTTTTGGCACTACTATATCGACACTAGCATAGGCAGTAGGTCATCATTCCATAGAATTAGACAACGACCCACACCTTCTTCGTGGGGCATATTGGGATGGCATTCAACAGTTGGATTTCCATGCCGCCAGAGGATTATGAGTGGCTTGAGCTATTCACAAAGATGGTTGAGGCAAATTATACCCTCGGTTTGTTTTACAAACCATGGGGGGAGATCGATTGGGTATAGTATAATAGTATTTTCATTATAATTTACTTTGAATTAACTTATATACAACACGTGTATTCATTATAATTTTTCAATATTTATAGGTTTTTATCCTTATAAACTTCAACTATGCCCATTAGGTAGCTGAAGTTATAGATTTTTGTGATTGATCAATCACAGTGTATGACTTTGAGGTATTGTACATAAGGAGTTATAAGGGGCTCGCACGTGGATGCGACCTTACATGACAATCCTACAAACATTATTAGAGACAACGAGTTTTTGGACCAGTTGGGCGTACACCACGAGTAGATCACCTGATATTACGACGAGTAAAAGGTGTCCCCCAGCAAGGCGAGGGTTCTGGTGATTGAGGCATTTTTATGTTACGCTTCATAAAGTGTATGGCATTGTCCCTAGATTTTTCCCAAGAGTCATCCACCTCTATGTGTCGACATTTGGCCTTGCAGTTGTATTTTTACTGCATTGAGTAGATCACGGATGTATATTTGTATTTATAATTGTTTATTTTACCGATTTTTGAGTTATTATGTATATATTTATTGTATATGGTTGCATTTGATTTCATTTTTTTTTATTTTATTAGTTATCTCGTACTCAAAATTAAAAAAAAAAGTGTTTAAACAAATTTTGAGAACAACTAAAACTAATTTCTAGAAACATCTAATAACAAAAGTACTAAGTGGTTAAACAACTCAATATTAATTAATGAACAAAAAATAATAATATATTATTGTTATATATAGTTGGACGACATAATAATAATAAGTGGCCTTCTGATACGAAGATTCGATGGATGCACAAAGATCTAGAGTGCTACAATAGATACCCTTCGACTATAAAAATTTTTGTTAGATTTTATGTAGTTGTATGACATATATTTCCAATATTGTGAGCTACCACAAAGATTTAGCATGTTAAGCTTTCATTTTTGTTGCCACTTATTTCAAAAATTAACTTAAACAAAGTAATAATTAAATATGAACCCTTTCTTTATCTTTCTTATGTTGAAAGTTCTGGGACTTAGAATTATTTGGGCTTCATTATGCTATAGTTTGTGATTCTCACAAGTAATTTATTGTTTTCCTAATTAATAATTCAATAATTTGGACCAAAATGAAAAAGGAAATAAATTTCAACAAAAAAAATAAGGTGTTATGGCTGGGTAGCTTTAATATATAGGATATAATTAATTTGGTTAATAATGATAATTAAGAAAAGGGAAAAAGAGAAGAGGGCAAAAAATTTGGAATTTCTTATGTTTTATTTGTCTTGTTTAGCTCAAATTTGATGTGGATAATTATGAATTACCATATAAAAACCAAGGGAACTTTTTACATGCCAAATGTTCCCTTCACCAAATTAAAAAAAAAAAAAAGGTCTTCTTTTGAAATAAAGTAAAAACTATTTACTTCAAATGCACTATCTTATAATTTCTTCAAATTAGGCCTTGAATGCAATTCCAATGCATCCAAACTTCATACACAAGTCTTTATAACACTTAAAAATATTATATCATCAAGTGTTATACAAATATTGATCAAAGTAAGACAATAAAAAATGAAAGAAAATGACAATGGTAATTCTGTAATTTTGATGCAACTCTCTATCATGGTAAATAAAACAATACACACACACCACTCAAATGGCACCAAATTGGAACACAAGCATAACCAAGGCATAAAGGATAAATCCACTAACCTTGAAACTCAACCACCACTCCCTGAACACAAGTAAATCATAAATTAATCAAACCACAAAATGTTCACTCTAACAATAACAACATTTCTTTAAAAGTGTCCAACATTTGTAGGTAAAAAGTGTTACTTCTTCATTATGTAATCTTCTATAGAAAAAGGTGAGCTAGAAAATACTATTCACTTCAAAATGCACTACCTTACAATTTCTTCAAACTAGGCCCCAAATGCAATTCCAATGCATCCAAACATCATACACTAATATTTATAACACTTAAAACTATCATATCATCAAGTATTGTACAAATATTAATCAAAGCAAAGCAATCAAAAATCAAAGAAAATGGTAGTGGCAATCTTGTAAGTTTGATACAACTCTCTGTCATGGCAAATAAAACAATACACACACACACTCAAATGATAGCAAATTGGAACATAAGCATAACCAAAGCATAACCAAGTGATATTTACTTCAAATGCACTATCTTATAATTTCTTCAAATTAGGCCCTGAATGCAATTCCAATGCATCCAAGCTTCATACACAAGTCTTTATAACACTTAAAATTATTATATCATCAAGTGTTATACAAATACTGATCAAAGTAAGACAATAAAAAATGAAAGAAAATGACAATGGCAATTCTGTAATTTTGATGCAACTCTCTATCGTGGTAAATAAAACAATACACACACACCACTCAAATGGTACCAAATTGGAACACAAGCATAACCAAGGCATAAAGGATAAATCCACTAACCTTGAAACTCAACCACCACTCCCTAAACACAAGTAAATCATAAATTAATCAAACCACAAAATGTTCACTCTAACAATAACAACATTTCTTTAAAAGTGTCCAACATTTATAGATAAAAAGTGTTACTTCTTCATTATGTAATCTTCTATAGAAAAGGGTGAGCTAGAAAATACTATTCACTTCAAAATGCACTACCTTACAATTTCTTCAAACTAGGCCCCAAATGCAATTCCAATGCATCCAAACATCATACACTAGTATTTATAACACTTAAAACTATCATATCATCAAGTATTGTACAAATATTAATCAAAGCAAAGCAATCAAAAATCAAAGAAAATGATAGTGGCAATTTTGTAATTTTGATACAACTCTCTGTCATGGCATATAAAACAATACACACACACACACACACACACACACACACACACTCAAATGATAGCAAATTGGAACACAAGCATAACCAAGGCATAAAGGATAAATCCACCAACCTTGGAACTCCACCACCACTCCCTAAAACACAAGTAAATCATAAATAAATTATACATTAATCAAACCACAAAATGTTCATTATAACAATTACATAAATAATGCTCATTATAACAAATATACAATTAAAACATTATTCACACTAAATATATTATATCGCATATGAACAGAAATACTCAAATGAAACATTAATCAAAGTACATCGATTACATATCATTTCAATAAATACATAAATCATATAATTAATAAAACTAATTAGAAGGTTATAAAGACCTCAGTCCCTTACTTCTTCTAGATGAACTCTATGGGACGAAGCCTGGAACCGATTTTGGGCTTTTGCATTATGTTTGGACATGTCTTGGCTGCTTACACCGACTACATACCTTGGGTGTAACAATCTCTCCTTGTGAAGGATGTTAATTTCTGTTTGAAGGGCGACCTGATCGATGATGATCGATAACAGGGGCAAGATAACTCTTTCTTCGGGGATATGCAACTATTCTGATTGATTCCCCAGTGAATTGATAGGTTCAATAGACATTGCATAGTACCACTTGATGGTAAAGAAAGGATGAACCCATGCATTCATATTTGTGAGCCTGATATGTCTTGCAACAACAATGACATGCTTGTGTGGAATACATGAAAGTTGAAACTTATTACACGTACAAGACATTTCACTAAAGTCCATAATGCCCATGTATCCACTAATACCTAGAACCTGATATTGAACATTGGTAATTGGGCAAACCTCCAAGCACTCAGCTTTCAACACATGGTAGCCAAACTTCTTTTCCGTTCATAGGTTAACATAGTTGGTGCATTCATCTATAATTTGGAAAAGGCAATAGCACATCCGTTAATAACAAGCATAAGGGTAAAAAGACATGATCAAATAGATAATTAGTATTAAATTCGTACGTACTTGCATGGTTTTTCCTCTCGTAAAACCATCACTGTAATGTGTCTTGGATGAACTCGACAAGTGTCATGATGGGCAAACCCCATGCATGTCTAACAAGGGCATTGAATGACCTTGCAATGTTAGCTATTAATATGTTACACTGGTGCCCTGAAAAATATACCCTGCTTCATCGATGAAACCTAACCTCATATAGGTAAGTTCCAGCTTGAGGATGCACTACATTAAGAGATCTCATCGTAGCCTCAAAATTTGCCTCTGTATATGACTTTGCGACTTTCTAATATAAACACACAACCTGGAAGTTTATAAATAATATTAACACTTCATTATCAAAATTTATAAAATGTTAAACGAAATAAAAATTTTATACAGGTATAAACATGCTACCTGTGAGTTGCATTTGTACTTTGATCGCATGTTATAAGGAAGGTGATGGCAATAACACCCATGGTGTACATCTAAAAAGACTTCAACCATTACATGATGTTGATTTGAGATTATTGCCAACTCTGGGATTTCATTAATGCATTCTTTCACCGTCATCAAAAACTAATATTACGTGTCATGATCTTTTTAACTAACACTGAAAGTAATTGGGTATATCTAATTATTACTATCGAGGCCTACTGTAAGGAATAAATGTCTGAGATATCGACCTTTAAGGAAAGTAGCATTAATGCAAATAATAGGTTCAATATATTGTTTAAATACACATTCGAAACATCCCAATGTCATAAAAAAAATACTTAATCGATGTTCATTGTCTGTTTCTATAGTTATCATGGTTCTCGGATTTTGTCGCTCTAAATTATAACAATAATTAGGTAAGAGCATAAATTATTCTTCTAGTGAGCTTTCAATGAATTTAAAGCCTAATTTCTTGTCTGTCAAGTCTGTGAATATGAAATATCAATTTTATACCTGTCGACAATGATCTCTTTAGACCAATAAATTTGATCAATCAACACAAACTTTGACTTTATTAATTGACCTAAAGCCCAAGTCCTAGCTTGTCGGTGATGTGACATTATTTGATTAACTGAACATGTGTGGGTTGGATTCATTTTAGCAATTTGAAAGACTTGACTGGATTTGACGCTACTTCCTGTTAGATGTCATTGGCATTTTTTATCATAACACCTAATCTTCTATTGCCTCGTGTCAGACTTAAATACTTTGTATTAAAATCCTTTCTCCAAGGCAAATTGGTCGACAACATCTTTCAAGTATTGTTTAGACCAATAAATTCGATCAATCAACACAAACTTTGACTTCATTAATTGACCTAAAGCCTAAGTCCTAGCTTGTCGGTGATGTGACATTATTTGATTAACTGAACATGTGTGGGTTGGATTCATTTTGGCAATTTGAAAGACTTGACTGGATTTGACGCTACTTCCTGTTAGATGCCATTGGCATTTTTTATCATAACACCTAATCTTCTATTGCCTCGTGTCAGACTTAAATACTTTGTATTGAAATCCTTTCTCCAAGGCAAATTGGTCGACAACATCTTTCAAGTATTCTTTGTTATGAAAAATGTTATCAAGCTTTGCAACATTCCCCTTTTGAATCGATCCTGTACTAGTTGATGATATTAAAGGCTGTGAAGAAAAATCAGGAAGCCACTTAAATGAATCAATAGACACATTGTCAAAAAATGGTCTTAAATAATTTTTGCCACCCATAATAAGATCTTTAAGTTGCAAACTATTTATACCCCCGATGACATGTAACATATTCTCGAACTTTATTTTATCAACAAGAATATCAGTCATATCGTTTCCTTCAAAGTCACCCAAGCTAGGAACCCTATCTTTGTCTCCTTGAGCCTATTCATTTGTAATATAGAATGCACTATTATTGAAATCAATCAAGTCTTCTTAATTAGATTTTTTTTTCACTTCACCAATTTGTTATTCTCTTCTTTTTCTTCTTATCTTTTGATATGGGTACATGTAACAAAAATAGGAATACATCTTTAAAGTACTGAGACATGTCAATAAGACCTTAAACATCTTCATCATTTTGGATCTATACAGGGTAGTCGAGCTCAATTCTTCTTGGTTTCATAGATAGTTGAACATAGTATCTAATTGGATTAAGACTGCAATGTTCACTCAAAAGTTGGATAAATTCTTCAAATGTTGCTCTAGAGGTAATTTTAACTAATTGTTTGCAATCTTCAACATACTTCATTGTGTTGTCATCACATTAAAATTATTCTCCTTGGAAATGAACAAATGCATAACCAGTTATTTTAATTATCAATCCTACAATGAAGAATTTTGGAAAAAAATTAAACATTTATAAAAAAAATCCACAACAACCATTTATTGATATATAATCACCTCTAATTTTTCAAAATATATCTCTATCTACTCCTAACATTTTATATAAAACCATCTTAAAATGTTTAATTTTAAAATGTCTCCATATTTTTTTTACATTTTATTTAATCCTCTATAATTATCTAATATTTTATTTAACATCTTTATATGTTGTCTAGTCTCGAAATGCATCTATCTACTCCTAACATGTTATTTAAAATTGTCTTACAATGTTTAATATCAAAATACCCCCATATTTTTTTATCATTTCATTTAACCCCTTATAATTATTTAATATTTTTTAACACCCTCATATGTTGTCATATATCTAAATGCATCTTTCTGCTTCTAACATTTCATTTAAAACCTTCTTACAATGTTTAATATCACAATGCCCCCGTATTTTTCTAATATTTTTTTAACCCCTATAATTATCTAACATTTTTATAACATCCTCATATTTTGTCTTGTATCGAAATGCATCTATCTAATCATAACATGTCATTTAAAATCATTTTACAATGTTTAATATCAAAATACCCCCATATTTTTTAATGTTTCATTTAACCTCCTTATATGTTGTCTTGTATCAAAATAAATCTATTGATTCCTAACATTTCATTTAAAACTTTCTTACAATATTTAATATCAAAATACTCTCACATTTTTCTAACATTTCATTTAACCCCCTAAAATTATCTAACATTTCATTTAACACCTTCATATGTTGTCTTGTATCGAAATATATCTATCTATTCATAACATTTTATTTAAATCCTTCATATATTGCATAATATCAAAATGTCTCCTATATTTTTTTAATATTTCATTTAACCCCTAAATTATTATCAAATATCCAAATGTCCCTTTTACATAACAAACAAACTAGATTTAATAAATAAAATTAAGTTTTAAGTTAAAATTCGTATAAATACATTTTTCTCATAAATTGATTTTTTGATTTGAATTTAAAAATATGAATTTTTTCCTTCCAAACGAATAGTATTAAATATTAAGTGAAAATGAGAGTGAGAGTGAGAGTGAGTATTTGAATGATATAAGAAAAGTAGTAAGTGAGGGGTTTATATAGATGTGATGAATGATAGTTTTGGTATTTTAAAAAATATTTAAGATATTTTTACTTGAAAGTTTGAAATGTAGACATTTTTGCTTAATAAAAGGCAAAATAGTCAATTACTTTAATTGCCCTTTATTTTATCTAACTCTTTGTTAATTAGTGTAATGTAAGTATATGATTTGTTGGCGTTGGGTAAGGATGGACGCACATGGTGAGGTGACCCTATTTAATGAAAAAATTCTTCATTTGTTTTTTATGATAATATTATATTAATTTTATTTTGAATTTACCTTTCGAATATTTAATTAAGTGCAAAATTTTCCATTATATATATATATATATTGTTAGGAATGATTCTCATAAGGTTAATATTAGTAAAATGAGAACAATATTTTTGAGTATACTATACTATTACATATAAAAAGCTACTAGAAATTTTGTTTTATTACATTCATAAATTTTAACACTGAATAAAAAGAGAAAAAATAAAAATAGTGTTATATAGAAATAGATATGCTATGGCAAAAATAGTCAAAACACATGCCTAGTGTTGAGATAGTCAGAAAGAAATCCTCCAAGCCAAGCCCCTTAATTGATTAACAAATTGGAAATGGCCACGTTAATTTGTTGGGGGTGGGACTGTGAAAGTCAATCTGCGTTTGATTGAAAGCCAAGCCTCTTAGGATGTCTAATTCATTTTTTTACTTGGGAAGAAGAAGAAGAGGAAAATCAAATTCATGAGACGCATTCCACTTCCAGTGGCAGTGCGGTAGCCCAGAAACATTTCAGTTGATAACTCAACTCTGCTTTCACTTCTTTCGTGCTTATTGTAATTTCCTAGTTTGTTTCTGCGGATTTTTGTCTCTGTACGGAAAAGAAAAGAGAATCTGCAAATTGATTGCAGCCTCAACACTAGATAAATTACTCTAAAATTAAAAAACTTGACCCACCCAGAGCATTCAATTTTTACTTTTACTTTGAGCTTGAGTTTGAATTCTTCACTAATGTCATGATAAACCCCACAAAGCATTGAATTGAAGCAACTGCACAGAAGGATCTGAATCCAATCACAGCGCCAACTGCATCCTTGACAATTTAATTCTCTATATTTCAGGGAAATTATAAAAAATAGGCAAAAGTAAGGGGGTTTAAGCGAAATTGCCCAAAAAATTCAGATTAAAGCAAAAATGCCCAACATTTGTGAAATGTCGAAACTGCCCATATATAAACCCAACAAATTTCCACTGTCCCCACTGTGAAATCACTGTTCAAAAACAGGGGAAAATTCGAAATTTTCCCCTGTCCCACTATCATCGCACTGTCGGTCGGATTTCCGGCAATTTTCGTGGTTTTCGGCAACTGAAAATCGCATACCACATTAGAATATCTTCCGTCATCTTGTTTGAATCAATTTATTGTTCATATTATTGAGATTTGAGTGAGATTTTGTGGTTTAGGGTTTAGGGTTTAGGGTTTCGATTTTGAACAATGCTTGAAATGTTTTGATTCTTGGTCATTTTCGTTGAATTGGTTGAGGGGTTTTGTGTTATAGCCTACGTAGATTTGATTTGTGTTGAAATTGGAGGCCGAAACGACGAATTTTTGGCTGAAAATTTGTTCCGAAGCTATCGGCAGTCGACAGTGGGAACAGTGTTTCCCACTGTGGAACGATTTCTCCCACTGTTGACAGTGGGTTAGGGGTTTAATTAGCCTTTTTCAAAAAATCAGGGAGTTGTGTGAGTGTCCTGAATCCACTGTGGAGTTTTTTGAAATTTGCCACATCACAGTGGGTTGTTACAGTGAATATCATGTGTTGGGGGAAAATTTGCTTTTTTTAAAACTGCAGGGGTGCTAAGAGACTAGAAAATTACTAAGGGGCCAGGGAAAATATTGGACCTGTTATAATAGAAATTTTTTTAGGGGGTAAATTGAAAATTTTCTTATATCGGGTTTCTCAACGTGTAGTTTTCGAATTTTATATCCGTTTTTTCTGATTTAGGGTTTTTCCATATGTAGTTTTCGAGTTTGAGGTTCGGTTTTTTCGGATTTTGTGTTTTTTGGGCACATTTAATGATGTGTTTTTTTACCGTTTTAGAATATATCGATTCGTATTTTCCAGATTTTCGAAGATTTTTTCAATTCTTGCCATTCTAGGGTATTTCAACTTTTAGAATTCGAATTTCAGTTTCGTTTCTTCGAATTTCAGTTTTGTTTCTTTGAATTTCACCGTTTTAGGATATATCGACTCATATTTTCCAGATTTCTGAAAATTTTTTCGAATCTTGCCATTCTAAGGTATTTCAACTTTTAGAATTCGAATTTCAGTTTCGTTTTTTTGAATTTCACCATTTTAGGATATATCGACTCGTATTTTCTAGATTTCTGAAGAATTTTTCGATTCTTGCCATTCTAGGATATTTGAACTTTTAGAATCCGAATTTCGGTTTCGTTTTTTTAAATTTCACCGTTTTAGGATATATCGACTTGTATTTTCCAGATTTCTAAAGAATTTTTCGATTCTTGCCATTCTAGGGTATTTCAACTTTTAGAATCCGAATTTCGGTTCCGTTTTTTTGAATTTCACCATTTTAGGATATATCGACTCGTATTTTCCAGATTTTCAAAGAATTTTTTGATTCTTGCCATTCTAGGGTATTTCAACTTTTAGAATTTGAATTTCGGTTCCGTTTTTTTGAATTTCACAATTTTAGGATATATCGAATCGTATTTTCTAGATTTTCGAAGAATTTTTCGATTCTTGCCATTCTAGGGTATTTCAACTTTTAGAATTCGAATTTCAGTTTCGTTTTTTCGAATTTCACCATTTTAGGATATATCGACTCGTTTTTTCCAGATTTCTGAAGAATTTTTCGATTCTTGCCATTCTAAGGTATTTCAACCTTTATAATTCGAATTTCAGTTCTGTTTTTTCGAATCTCACCGTTTTAGGATATATCGACTCGTATTTTCAAGATTTTTGAAGAATTTTTTGATTCTTGCCATTCTAGGGTATTTCAATTTTTAGAATTCGAATTTCAATTTCGTTTTTTTGAATTTCACCGTTTTAGGATATATCGACTCGTATTTTCCATATTTCTGATGAATTTATCGATTGTTGCCATTCTAGGGTATTTCAACTTTTAGAATTCAAATTTTAATTCCGTTTTTTTGAATTACATCGTTTTAAGATACCGAAATATTATTTTTTACCTTTTGTCATTTCCTTTTTTATTGTTTTCTATTTTTCATCTTTTTATGTGCGTATGTGTATGATGTACTTTATAAAAAATTATTTCTGATTTGAGTGATGTTACTATCAAATGTTAGATGAAATAAAGAAATACTGAAACAACTATTCTAACAAATATAAAATGAAGAAATAATTTGTACTAAAGTTATTATATCACATATCAATACAATTACATATTTGAAACAGTAATAAAAATACATCGGTTACATGTAACTGAAGTACAACAATGATGAATCATATAACTAACAAAACTGATTCCACTGAATGTCAAGATTTTGTCCTTTTGCCTTTTTTAGATGAACGCTGCAGAGCGGATGTCGGCACGGGTGCTGGGCTTTTAAATTGGGTTCGTACGTGTCCTGGTTCATGACAATGACTACAAATCCTCGGTGTCACATTTTCTCCCTGCGAGGGACGTCGATTTCTGTTGGAGGGATGACCTGGACAACGACTATCGAGGAGGGGGGCAGAATAACCATTCCTTCTGGTGAGTGCAACCAATCAGATTGATTTTCAAGAAGATTGACAGGTTCCTGATATATTGCACAGTAGATATCAGTCTGAAAGAATGGATGAACCCATGCATTGACATTCGTGAGCCTCATATGTCGTGCAACGACGATGGCATGCTTGCACGGAATACATGAGAGCTGAAACTTTCTACATGTGTAGGACATTTCACCGAAGTCTACAATACCCATGAATCCATCAAAACCGATAACCTGATACCGAGTCTATGTAATCGGTCAAACCTCCAAACGTGCAGACTTTGATAAACGATTGCTGATCTTCTTCTCCACCCAAGGGGTGACAAAGTTAGGACATTCGTCTATAATTTGAAAAAATATTAACAACACATTTGGTAATATCCAAAACTAAGGGTAAAAAGTACACGAGATAAAACATTTAATTAATAACGATTTGATACTTACTTGCATGGTTTATTCTCTCGTAAAACCACGTTGCATGGTACCACGAATGAACTCCAAGAGCATTGTGATGGGTAGGCCTCGTGCATGTCTGACAAGGGCATTAAATGACTCAACAATGTTAGTGGTCATGATGTTGTAACGATACCCTAGAAAGTACGCTCTACTCCAACGCTCAAATCCGACAGCACGTAGATAAACTCCAGCTTGAGGGTTCATTGAGTCAAAAGATTGCATCATCACCCCAAATTCTGATTCTGTGTATGATTTTGCGGCTTTCCACTATGCCCCCATAACCTGTAAGATGAAAAAAATTATGATAACTGATTATAATTAAAATGTATGAAAAGGATAAACTTTTACAATTTTAATTACTTGTTTAAAACACTATACCTTTGAGTCTCGTTTATACTTTGTCTGCATGTTACACAGAAGATGATGACAACAGTATTCATGGTGGACATCTGGAAAGACTTCAGCTATTGCCGAGTATATAACATGATATCGATTTGAGATTATTGCCAACTCAAATAAGTCATGAATACATTCTTTAATCCTCCGAAGAAACCAACACCACGTGTCATGATCTTTTTTTTTATCGACACCGAAACCAATGGGATATATCTGGTTATTACCATCAAGAGCCACTGCAATGAATAAATGCCCCAGATATCAACCTTTAAGGAATGCAACATCAATGCAAATAACCGGACAGAGATATTCTCTGAATGCATGAATGGAACATCTAATGCCATGAAAAAATTCTTAAATCGATGGTCATCATCCGTTTCAATAGCAGTAATGGTGCCCGGATTAGTACACTGTAGATTGTAGCAATAATCTGGTAAAAACATAAATGATTCCTCCGATGAACCCCTCAATGAATTTATTGCCCAGTTTCTTGCTCGCTAAGCCTGTGAGTATGAAATATAAATTTTATATCGGTCGGCGATGTCTACAATTATTTCTTTAGGCCGATAAATGCGATCAATCATTACAAACTTTGATCTTATTAATTGACCTAAAGCTCGGGCCCTAGCTTGTTTGTGGTGTGGGTAGGATTCATAAAGTTGATCCCCCACACTTCACCAACTGTGGATTTGGTTGCATGTATATACCACTCACAATTTTCAGCCTTGCATTTAATTTCTCACCGTTTCTTGTCAGACTTTTTTACACCGAATTGAAATCCTTTAAGTAAGGTGAATTGCTTCACAACGTCTTTCAATTGAACTTTATTATGAAAAATATCATCAACCTTTACACCATTCTCCTCTCGGATCGATCTGGAACCACTTGATGATGTTAATGGTTGTGGAGGAAAATCAAAAAGCCACCTAAATGGATCAGTGGGGGCATTGTCAAAAAATGGCCCAGAATAATTTTCACCACCTGAAATTGGATCTTCAAGCTGCAAACTATCCATACCCTCGATAACTGATGTCATATTCTCAGGCTCTACATCTTCTGAAGGAATATCGAACATATCATTTCCATCAAAGTCACCCCAGTTCGGAACTATATTTTTTTCTCCATGAGCCCATGAGTTTGCAATGTACAACGGGTTATTACTGAAATCAATCAACTTTTCCAAATCGTATTCTTTTTTGACCTCACTATTTTCTTCTTCATCTTCATCTCCATCTTCATCTTCTTCCTTCTACCCTTCAATTGGGGTACATGTAACAAAAACAGGAATACATTCCAGTAAGTACTGGGACATATCAATAAGACCCTAGACATCTTCATCATTTTGGATCTATACGGGGCAGTCGAACTCAATTTTTCTTGGCTTCATTGATAGTTGAAGGTAGTTTTTCATTGGATCAATACTGCAAAACTCCTTCAAAAGCTCAATAAATCCCTCGAATGTTGTTTCATAAGGGATTTTAATCAATTGTTTGGCTCCTCCAACATATTTCATTGTGTTGTTGCCACCTTGAATCCATTCTCCCTGGTAACGAACCGATGCATAACCATCCATTTTCATTATCAATCCTTCAATGACAAGTTTTTGAAAATAATTATTCATTTATAATAAAACAATCTGTAATAACTATGTAAAACAGTCGAACAATTATTAATATAAAAAAACTCCTCATATTTTTTTAATATTTTATTTAACCCATTATAATTATTTAACAATTTATATAATACCCTCGTATGTTATCTTATATCAAAATGCATCTATATGTTCTTAACGTTCCATTTAAAACGTTTTTATAATATCTATACTTTGAAATAGATATTCAAATTCTATACTTTAAAATGTCAATAATCAAAAATTTCTTCAGAAATCTGAAAAATACGAGTCGATATATCATAAAACGGTGATTTTTGAAAAAATAGAACTAAAATTCGAATTCTAAAAGTTGAAATACCTTAGAATGGCAAGAATCAAAAAATTCTTCAAAAATCTGAAAAATACGAGTCGATATATCCTAAAACGGTGAAATTTGAAAAAACAGAACCGAAATTCAGATTCTAAAAGTTGAAATATCCTATAATGGCAAGAATCAAAAAATTCTTCAGAAATCTAGAAAATACGAGTCGATATATCCTAAAATGGTGAAATTCAAAAAAATGGAATCGAAATTCAGATTCTAAAAGTTGAAATACCCTAGAATGGGAAGAATCGAAAAATTCTTCAGAAATTTAGAAAATACGAGTCGATATATCCTAAAATGATGAAATTCGAAAAAACGGAACTGAAATTCGGATTCTAAAAGTTGAAATACCTTATAATGGCAAGAATCGAAAAATTCTTCAAAAATCTGAAAAATACGAGTCGATATATCCTAAAACAGTGAAATTGGAAAAAACAAAACTGAAATTCGAATTCTAAAAGTTGAAATACCGTAGAATGACAACAATCGAAATTTTTTTCAGAAATCTAAAAAATACGAGTCGATATATCCTAAAACGGTGAAATTCGATAAAACGGAACCGAAATTCAGAATCTAAAAGTTGAAATACCCTAGAATGGCATGAATCAAAAAATTCTTTAGAAATCTGGAAAATACGAGTCGATATATCCTAAAACGGTGAAATTCGAAAAAACGAAACTGAAATTCTAATTCTAAAAGTTGAAATACCGTAGAATGGCAACAATCGAAAAAATTTTTAGAAATCTGTAAAATACGAGTCGATATATCCTAAAACGGTGAAATTTGAAAAAACCAAAAATTTCATTTATAATGCTCCTATAATGTTTAATATCAAAATGCCCCCCAATTTTAATAACATTTCATTTGACCCCTCAATTATCTCTTTCTTTATTTAACACCCTTGTATGTTGTCTTGTATCAAAGCAATACCTATCTCCTTTATATTGTATAATATCAAAAAAACCCCATATTTATCTAAAATTGCATTTAACCCCCCATATTTGTCTAACATTGCACTTAACCCCTATATTATGACATATTAACTAGACTTAACAAATAAAATTAAGTTTTAGGCTAAGATTGGCATAAATACCTTTTTTTGATGAATAGTCTTTTTTTCGAGTTGAATTCAGAAGGCCAAACGACTATTTCCCACCCAAGGTTTGATGTTTTCTCAAATGTCCCCCTTTTAACTATGAAAACACCAAACACCCACCCATGGCCGGTTAGATTTAATAAAACCCTAACGCCTAAAAATTTTATCTCTTTTTGCCCCCCTAAACTTTAAAAACTAAAATTTTCTCTCAGCTTAAGTTTTAAAAAATGGCAGTTTTCACCCTTTAACTATAGAAACACCAAACACCCACCCATGACCGGTTAGATTTAACAAAACCCTAATGGTGGTAAGGGTAAAATTGTCATTTTCACTATAATATTAAAAATAAACTAAAATTGAATCTAATTTTCCCCCCTAAACTTTAAAAACTAAAATTTTCCCCCAACCTGAGTTTTAAAAAATGACAGTTTCACCCTAGGGTTTGGTTTTAAAATCTCCGACGATCGTTTCGGCTCCATTGCCAACGACCTCTCCCTCCCGAAGTAGCCTCTCCTTCCGGCGAATGTTTTCCTCCCATTTGGAGGCTCGATCGGCTTCGTCTTCGCCTTCGTCTAGGAAGACAAAGAACTTCGTCTTCCCCGACGAATTTTTTCGTCTCCCAAGGCGAAGACGAAGCCGATCGAGCCTCCAAATGGGAGGAAAGCATTCACCGGAAGGAGAGGCTGCTTCGGGAGGGAGAGGTCGTCAGCAATGGAGTTGGAACGGTCGCTGGAGATTTTAAAACTAAACCCTAGGGTGAAACTGTCATTTTTTAAAACTCAGGTTGGGGGAAAATTTTAGTTTTTAAAGTTTAGGGGGGAAAATTAGATTCAATTTTAGTTTATTTTTAATATTATAGTGAAAATGACAATTTTACCCTTACCACCATTAGGGTTTTGTTAAATCTAACCGGTCATGGGTGGGTGTTTGGTGTTTCTATAGTTAAAGGGTGAAAACTTGAGAAAACATCAAACCTTGGGTGGGAAATAGTCGTTTGGCCAATTCAGAAATACGAACTTCTTCCGTCCGAATGAATCCCTACTAATTGATCTTGAATAAAAATAAGAGTGAGAGTGAGTGTTTGAGTTATATGAGAAGTGTGTATAATAAAAGTGAGTGAGGAGGGTTTATATAAATGAGGGGAAGGGTAATTTTGACATTTTAGAAAAAGTTATGAAATAAAGAACTATCAAAATGCCCCTTAATTCTAATATAATTTCATTTAACCCCTCATAGTGAGTGAGGAGGGTTTATATAAATGAGGAGAAGAGTAATTTTGACATTTTAGAAAAAGTCATGGACATTTTTGCTTAGAAATAGTGAATTTGGGCATTTTTGCTTGAAAATAGTGATTTTGGGCATTTTTGCTTAGTGGGAGGGCATTTTGGCCATTTTTTATAATTTCCCATAATTTTACAAGTTACAATAACAGAAATGTTGTAAACTACTGTGTTCCACCAACTAAGTACAGCTTTTGACTATCACTTATCATGTCTACATCAAGAATGTTACAAGCATCTTCTGATAATATACAACTATCACTCGGAAAACCTAGTTGTTCCACAGAGATTTGATAAGCTCTTCAATGGTACCCGGAATCCATAACACAATTCCACGTCTTTTATGCACACTAGTATCCCATGGGTGGAAAAGGTACATACTGCATTTCCTCGACAGTTTTCTATCTGCACTAGTCAACAGAAATTCTATTATAAACTTCCAAAGTCACAACTAAAGAGAACTACTGCAACCAGCTGTCTTAATTAACCTTACAAATAAAAAATTGCCATGCTGAATTCCCAAATACCTTTTGTTAATACTCAAAGATCCTCAAATTTTCTTATGCATTAACTAAATTAGAAATTACACTCACTTGCCGTAAGACCTTACAACTTCCATTGTCAAAAAGTTGTTAACATACTAAATAGCCGGCTCCAAGGGGAGGTTGGGACCAAATGTTGTAACTCCTCAAGGAAGTGACGGAGGAAAGAAGAAAGAAATGGACAGGAGCAAAAACACTGAAGAGGGATTTGAAAGGTTAGAAAATAAAAAAAGACAGGAAGAAACTCCCAATTTCATTATTTTTATAGCAAAGTATGTTTCTGAACAGGAAGGAATCCAAATCAAACAAACACAAAAGAAAAAAAAAACCTACCTCTAGTAATCCAATCAACCTTACACATCAAATCAAAACCCACTCAAATAAGTAAAACTAAAAATCCCTAAACTAAAATAATTCCTGAATATTCCTAACATATTTCTGCATCTACAAGATTTTGATCAATATTAAGGGTGGGCCTATATGAAGCCCTATACAGACACAAGTGTGTTGTATTATACAACGAAACATAGTAGCTCATGCGAACCTTGACGATTTGACGTAAGACCCAATGCCTAAGAAGATACTTCCCTAGGACTGAATCGGTTTCGTCACTGAATGACCCTTGACCCGAATCGATATGGAATCGTACGAACCTTATAATCATAATGGTGAACAACACAAGACAAGACTTGGTAAGTTCAAAGAATTGATAGTTTTCATTAGTAAATGAAATTGTGCAAAAGTCGGCCAAAGATCCATTCATTATGAAAATTTTAGTTTTTATAGCACAATGTCAATTTAATCATAAACTACCCATGGCCCAATAGACCTTCAAACTTCCCAAGCCCATTACTTAATTAACCACCCAAAACACTAATTAAATTAAAAGAAAATGTGTCAATTGGGCTTAATATAGTCTAACCCGGTCACAAACAAGGTTAAAATCATAAAAACCAAAAACCCTAAATTTGGGTAAACTAAAACTACATAATATAGACTGAAATGGTTTTATTTGGGCCTCCAAATTGGGCACAATTGGCAAAGCTGGTTGTTGTTATAGAGCTTAAAACGAGCTTCGCGCTGATATATTACAGACCCCGTAACTCCTCATGGATCAAACGTTATGGTCATTCAAAGTCTATCTGCGCATAAGCTCGGGCCTGAATCAAGTTAACATGTCTGTTGGCTCCTTCAAGCATCCAATCATCCTTGAGTGAGTTAGTTTTAGTCTCTAAGCCCTCCACGAGCCTAACTAAAGTCTGTTGCATCTTCTTAGCTCTTCTCCTCGTAATTGGCCCAACAGGAATGTGTAGCAGATCTACTTGATGACTCGATGCTTCTACAATGCCTCTCTCAGTAGCATTAGCATTTCAGCCTACAACAACAAATGCAATATTACAATATCTCGACTGGTTGAAATATTTAACCACTTTTCTAGATGACAAACATCCAAAATATGACTTATTCCAATGAGGGTTTGAGCAAAAAACTTCCACTACTCCTAGAAAAACAAATATACTCCTGTTCTAACTCAGGTGAAACTTCTTGAAAACATTCAAACAAATACTAAGCAGATATATATTTTCTGGACCGAGCCAAGAGAGGGAAGAGAACATTGCTCTTAAAAATCCCTGCCAGTTCATGTGCAGAAACTCTCTTGTTTGCTCGATATGACAAAATGTAATTAGTAAAACAAAATTGCACACTGAAGTGAAATTTAAAATATACAGTGAGCCGCAAACTTTCATTATCATTTTATTTCTAAAAAAATTCTCTATACAAAGTAAAGCAAGTAGTTTGGCAAGCATTTTCACTAATATGTATTTTAAAGTTCAATTGACAAAATAGAAACATTTAACAGAGGTTTGGGTGCAATACCTAGCATGCCTTCAGAGCGATGAGGAAATTCTGACAACTGAGAGGATTTTGCATCTTCCAGTAGTTTGATCAAATTCTTGTTTCGATACCTCCGACGGGTTGGATTAGAGCCAAGTTTGAGCTCCCCTAAACTCAAGTTCGGTTCGATTTGCATGAAACTGAGTTCGAGCTTGAGCTCGGGCTCATCGAGCTCACTTCAAATCAGTTCAAGCTCGACTCGTTTCAAAAGAGCTGAGCTCAAGCTTGAGCTCGAATCGAGCTTTTAATTAGTTTGTTATTAAAACGACACCTTTTAATACATATTAGTCAAAACAATGTCGTTTTGTATAAAAAATTTTAGCTTATGAGCTTGACAAGTTAAATATCCCAAAGCTCGAGCTCGAACTCAGAAATGTTAAATTTTCAGGCTCAAGCTCGTTTCAGACTTATTCAAACCGAATTCAAACAAGTTTGGTTTGAATCCAGTTTTATCTCTGACTTTCATCAAGAGGGGTGTTTTCCCATCAACAGAGTGCAGATGTATGAATGATATAATCATTGGAATAACAAAAGATATTATTAAATGAGCATGAAAGTTGTTCTTTTCTCAGTTGTCAAAGTTGTATAAGATATAGATATCTCTCTTTCATTGTTTATCGCTCCCTCGCCAGACGTAAGAGCATATTAGAACACCAAAAGTCATGTCAAATAATATAAAACAAATCCAAATAGAATCCAAAATAAATTGTGGTGGTAGACTGAATCGCTGGATATAGATGATCCGAAATAAAAAAACTTTGTGAAACTCAGTGTTCATGAAAAATATATATTCATGTTTTAGAAGAGCACAGATTTCTCACAAACTTTTAGCATCTATGCGAGGAATCAAAGTTCCAATATTATTTTAAATTTTAATGTCTGCAGAACCCGCCATGAGGCTAATATAGAGTCAAATAAAAAGGAATTATGCATTTCCAGCTAGGCGTAGGGATTAAGTGCACATAACCCCGTCATTAATTTACTAGAATGTATGTATCAATATCTTGTAAGCAAGAATAAATCTACTGTGCCTGCCATTGTAAAAACACTGGCCCCAGCCTCTAACAGCAACTTTGCCATCAGATATAATCCCTCTGAGGCAGCTACATGAAGTGGGGTTCTATGGTCATAATCTTTGCAATTTGGATCAATGCCATTGGACAAAACTCTTTTAAGGAAGTCTGTATACCCCTTAACAACAGCGTTGCAGAGAAAACTACCAGCATCATCTATACTCAAGGAGGCCCCTTCATTAACAAGAAATGAGGCAACTTGATCATTTCCATTTTTTAAGGCTTCTAGTAAGGGTGTGTTCCCAAATTTATCTATAAAAAAAAAATTGAATTATTGACACAGGTTAATATGAAATGACTGACACAGAAAACTTTGAATAGAGTCAAGTGGGATGAAATTACCACAAACAAAATTACCTTTTATGTTAATGTCTACTCCTCCTTGAATAAGGAAAATCGCAATGTCTTCGTATCCTCTTCATGCTGCAAGATGCTGTCAGTAAAAAAAAAAAAATCCATTAAACTGAAAATTTTAGTTGAAAACTTTGCAACAAAAGTGGCACAAATGATAAGAGCATGTTTCTTCAGTAAGTCCTACACTAGAACATGAAGAAACAAACCGTGATGCTCACAATGTATGCAATTACAATAAATGTCACCAAAGCTCCCTTCCTTGCCCTTTCTCGCTCTTTTGCTTGTGAATGAGATTAGTAAAAAGACCCTAACCTAATTGGAAACTGTTCAACAATTATGTAAGAAAACTTTACTCTACAATTAATACAATGGCATCATTATGGCTGATCTATCCTGATCTGTAAATTGGTCTTTTCAATGTTGAGGAAGATTCCACAGTTGGCCTGTCGTGAACTTTACCAAGTTCCTAACCATTTGAGGAAAGAAGTGAACTTTACATGATAGGCCAAGTCCTTTGTGTTGGGAATGCCCTTGAATTTAGAAATCAATGTTTCAATTCTATTTAACATAAGCAAAACAGCAGAAAGTTTTTCATTGGTGTGTCACATCTGCCACAAGACCTGTCCATGGGCTAATTTGACATGGCCAGTCTGTGCTATTTCATAGCCTATCAGGCCTGCTGCAAAACTAATGCCCAGGACATGACCCAAGCCTCTTTGGTTGTGCCTTTGTGCGCTTTTTTGTGGCTTGATTCGTCAAAAATTAAATTTTTATTTTTTTTAAGTGTTTTAATTTTTGTAAATTTTGTCAAGTTCAGGTCAAATAATAGGCTTTAGCTGTAGGTCCAGACACAGCACACCTTAAAAGTGGGCCTTAACATGGTCCACAATTTTGCAAGCCATGCCCCATTGGGCCGTGTTGGCCTACAAGCCGGCATGGCCCATTGCCAAGTCCATCTGCCACTATTGAAAGAATGGAAACTGAAATTGATATAGCTGCCAATCTAGAATCTGTTCTTGGAGTCTGAGGAGAGTATAAATGTCAAATCCACTTCAAGACAGCTAAGACACCCGAAGATGGATAGGCACATAGGTTAGGTTAGGTGGTGAATGTGACTATTCCAACAAAGCGGCATTACCTTATCTACATACTGAAGGAAGATAATTTATTATATACATTGGTGAAACAGATTATGGTTTCCTCTCATAAGTCTTTAACACTTCTATCCAACATAAACTGTTCGTCTTTCATTTATTTTGCTTCTGTTGAGTAGACCATGTTTTCCTATCATAAGTAGACATGAGAAGAAAAATAAAAGCACGCTATGAATGCCAAACAGCAATAAGAAATTTTACAGAGCTAAATGAAGTAGAAAAAAAACCATCAATTAATGAAAGAAAGAAAGATTTTTAGCAAATGCAACCAGCACCAAACAGACCAGTATATTTGGTAAACACACTTCAGACGCAGTGTGAATCTGAAAATTTCAAAAGCAAATACATACCAAAGGTGACCGCCCATCAAAATCTGTCTTGTTGGGATCTGCTTCAGCCTGAATAAAGCCTTTTAGCTGTTACAGATCTCCATGATAAGTTGCACTATTCACCCTCAACGCAAGTTCTGCTTCACGCTTGGTAATGTGCAATATGATGTCTAACTCCAGTTGTTTAATATGAACATTGGAATATTTACCCTGCAAGTTTATATTGAAAACATAGTATAGAAAATGACATATACTGAGCTTGAAGTGAAGTATATTTTGCACATTCACTTCTAGCCGTTACAGCCACACATAAAAGTAACTTTATCAGGAGCATTAAACGTTTCAACATCGCGAGGTTGGCCAATATTTTCCTCCCATCATAGAAATATATCTCAAGGATATTGGTAAAAGACTGCTTATCGATCCGCAGAACCCTACATAGTTCACAAACCCAAACAGTGTGAGGCTGAGGAATGTTGCAAAGAATAGAAATCTCACCAAAGGGGCTCTCAGGTACTAAATATGAAACGGCATTTTCCATTGCATCTTTCCCAACACCAACCTCCTCCTGCAGAAGGATAGTTTTTCTAGAGTTAAATAATTTATTGTAGATAATAGTGGGATCTACATATTAAAGAAACTGCTAAAAGAAACAATCACGATAACCGTATTGTTTTAAACCAAAAAAAAAAAATTGTTGGATGCTCTTTGTGTGTTCATACTGCATAAAAACATTTGACTGCTTACACATAATCGACACAGAATTAAAAATTCATTGTCTCAACTTTGTTCTAATTTGACTACTTTCACAAAAGTCAATGGACTAAAACTAAAACAAGGATATATGGATACATATAGGAATTTTTCAAGAGGCATATATATGTTGAAAGCAATCCATCAAGGTGAAAGTCACTCATATAATGTCATAACATTAACTGTGTCATATTTTTATTTATTAAGGTCATATTGTTATTTTTACTTCCAGCGAAAATTGAACCTTATATTATAATTAATGTGTCTACCATGAATTAAATGAATTCACACCATGCATTTATTGAGTTGATTTGGTGAAAAGCCACCAGATATATAATAAAAAGTAAATTTTTATTTATTTATCACAAATTTAAAGATAACCAATAAGTTTATAATGAAACATTAACATGTAAATAACTCAATTTTTAATTATTGATATTTAGTAGTTTTCATTTACAAAATTTAAAAGTAAAATTTTGTCTAACTATTTTAAAATAAAAAATTAAATGGGTTATTCCATACTATCAATATACAATTTTTTTGTAACATACAATTAGATATACAATAAAACTATTGTAACAATCACAGTTACGTCTGAAAGGTAAGATAGTTTATTTATGTAAATTGTGGTGTTCAAAAAGTCAAATTATGCTTTTCGGGTGGCACACAACCGTGTGTGGGGCAGGCCATGGTCGTATGTCCTTACCACGTCAACCAGGTAAGCTGATTTTATGCAGAATTAAAAATTTAAGTGACACACGACGTGTGCCTCGACACACGCCCATGTGTCTGAAGTGCAGAATCAGGTTATAAATAAACATGTAGCTGCGATTTTGGGGAGAGTTTTCTTATAACCATAATCACCCGAAAACACTAAGAAAGTGAAAGAGGGAGAGAGTCTGACATGCCGATTATCATGCAGCATCTCCGACAAGATTTCTCTAGCGACGTGGTGACGAGGAAACTAGAGAGAAAGAGGCTTATGTGACTGACATTTTTGCGACAATCAAAGGTATGTGGGCCTGACCATCTCTGTTCTTTGATTAATGGCAGTACAAATAGGCATGTTTAATGTGTGTATATACTGGTCATGCGTTCTTGATGATCTTGGTGGTTATATTAAATCCTTAGGAAGTTTTGAGACATGTTAAAGATTCTTGACAGTTAGATTATTGTGATTGTTATATGATTGTTATTGAAGCTGTTGAATTGGTATAATATAATAAACATTTATAGATTGATGTAGTGGCTTGAGTAAACCAAAGTCTTACAGGCTAGTTGGTTTTTTCATTATGCTTTAAAGAACTCGATAAAGGCTAGGCGTAGTTGATGAGACATATGGGTTGAATCTCGTGTCTTGTTAATCTTTGATGCCTAAAAAAGGTTGTTAGCAATTGAGAAAAGGGTGTAAGTACTGTCGAAAGGCTCTGAATGAGAGAAGATGCATAGAAACCAAAGTAGGGATCAAAATTTGGTCATCTCGGTCTGATGCCTACGTTTGCCACGAGATCATGTTGTATGGGACATAGGTCCATGTTCGCAAACTTCAGGCTCTAGAGTGAGTTTTCCCCAGTGTTCTGGTAGTCATCAAACATCGTGGATTAGTTAACGAGCATCCATGGTATGTAGACACCCTATGTATAGTTGTGGTGTAGCAGAATAGTCAGTAAATTGACCAAACTATCCCTGGGAAAAAACTTAGTTGAGAAGCTTATAGAAAAGAACAATAAAGTAGTAGTTGATGGATACACGACTGTGTAGAACAAGCTACAGCTCATGTATTCGTGAACAGTAGTACATAAGTAGTTACCACAGGGAAAGTTAGCTGCGTGTGAATAGTAGCTAGACACATGCCCGTGTGCAAGTATACACACACTTAGTGTATAGGGCAGAGAGAGAAAATGACTAAGAAACTAGACTAAAGAGATAAGGATCATCCCAAGAGATAGATTAAACTTTTAGGTTACATATTAGTACCTTCTAAGCCTACCAATTAAGATATAAAAAGGCATGAGCTAGTAGTTAGATGGAAGCCAAGGGGAATTGAAGTTAGTTAGGGCTCAAAATGTAAGCATGCTAGACACCATAGGATTGTTACGAGGGGGCATTGTGAGTATACATTTCCAACACCACTTGCAGTAGGGTTGATCCATAGTATGGTACTTGCTCGCAATAGAGTCCGATTAAAGTACAATAGATGTTAGACAATAAGAGATAACTCAAATGGCCAACGTGTCAAATCTCTGTATTTGATTCAAACTGATTAGCCTAATATTCACTTGCACTATAGCTTCCAGTTTTAAATGTTTTCACCGACTGTAGTAATGTCACACTAGAGAGAAATCCAAGGGAATGGTTTCTTAGTGACCAAAAAAGGACATAATTTGACTTGAGAGTTGAGATAAATACCAATTAGCCCTAAAGTATAGTATGAACAACGATATTGTAATCAAGACCTGTCATCATTTCATAGGGAGTTTGATGCCAACTCCAAATAACAGAGTTTAGGGTCGAGGGCATTTTGGAGAAATCCAAAAATTATATACTAGTTAGAGTCAATTACTTACTAAGTATTTTGTCACTCATTTCCTTTATTTTGAATATGCAGGTAAAGGTGATTGTGACGACTGTGAGATGAGTGGTGGTCAAAAAGCATAGAGCTAGGCATTTTCGTCATTTCAACATTTATCAAACTTTCATTTGTTTTCAACTTTATTTTAGTTGATTTGTTACGCTATGCACTTTTATGGGTTTTGGTTTGATGAACATCTTTTGTTGCACTTCCAAACTTATTTTCAATAAGGGTATTTAAGTAATTTTTGCCAATTTTAATAAAGAAGTTTTATTCAATTATTTACTAGCTTTTATTGTTTTAGAACAAATGAAATGTTCATAATAGTCAATCTGGTAAATCTTCCTTTGGAGGGTAGTATTTATAGAGAAGGGTGTTAAAACTATGCATACCCACTTAAAGTATATAGTACATATTTGATGTATGTTATTATGTAATTAGATAATTTAGAATTAAGAATAAAATAACATTCACATATGATGACACTTATAAGTGTGTATCCATTCATTTATTTAAAGTGGGTACACATAATATTGCTATTAGATATACCTTAATTATTTTAAAATGTAAATCTATGTATTCAGAGCTACACCAGATGTCGATCAAATAAAAGGATCGCTCCAATTGACTAGTTAATAAATATTAAAAGTATTATTCAAAACAATTTTGGATAATTAATTATTAAATATATAATTCCAATTAATTTAATACATAAATAAACTTGGTCTGATGGCATAAACACATTAGATTAACGGAAGAGCCGTCAGGTTAAAAATCCTTTGAGCTGTTGTATATTTGGTTCCCCCTGGTGAAGAAGACGTAACTTTCTTTTTATACCTATCACTAAACCCTATTTTCTGTTTTTCTTTTTTTTTTTTTTTTTAATTTACGCCCAGTAATTATGGGCACCAATTATGACCATAAGACTGCCCATAATTACTCTCTGCCTCTTGATGTAAACCCTTCTCATTTGCTTCTTTAAGCTTCCATTTTCACTCTAAAAAGGGCTTGAATGACTCTAAATCATCTACAAATATAATTCAAAGAACAAAATAAGATCAAGCCATCAAGATTAAATAAAACTTAAAGAATTTGACAAAATGGACCAAAATTCACTTTAAAACTATACTATTATAACCCTATTTGTGTGTATAAAATACACACATCAAACTCCCCCAAACTTAAGAACTTGCTTGTCCTCAAGCAAAAAGGAACAAAAGTGAAACAAAAGGGAAAATTGAAAGGATCAATAGGGTTTAGGTAATTGAATTCTTAAAGTGACCTTAATGCAATCGAAAGCCAAAACTTGCTCTTCAAAAGCCCTAAGTGCAAGAGACACTCTATCTCGGATCCAAAGAAAACAAGAGTCACAAAAATCAAACTGAAAATGTATGCAATGATCAGTCTCACCAAAACTGTTGCACTTCAGATAGGCATATACGTACTTAGCAATCTTCATGATCTCTAAATAAAGTCAACCAAGTCCCATAGGCAAAATCAAACAACCTATCTCCACTAATGAAGGTGCAATGCAATTCAAAAGGATCAATAGGTCTTTATTTAGGTTGTAACGTGGCTAAGGGTATGGGTTCAAGAATAAAAGGATAAATGAGTTGACAAGTGAACATGAGTATACTATTAATGAGGAAGTAAAGATCTACATGATTACAAAATAAAGAAAAGGGAAGAAATGTGAATATAAATTGCACTAATAATATGTGAAGAGATTTTTTTTTCCTTTTTTTTTTATTCTTTTTTGTTTTTTTTTTGTTTTTTGCTGCATGTATGAATATATATAATTCTCTCAAAATCCCCCAAACTTATTTCTTTGTACATGGGGCATATAGAATGATAATGCCATGAGTTTCTCATTTTTCTTTATTCTTCCTTTTCAATTGATCTTAAAAAAAAAAAACACATGCAAATCCACTCATCTCATCAATAATATAACTCATGTAAAGGGTAGGTTTAATATATTTATTAGCTAGGTGGGTGATTAAGGGTTAAAACAAAGAAAATGAAAAAGGTTGTAAATAAAACACAAATAAAAAAATGGCTCAATGGGCTAACAAGAGATTAAATATTTATAAAGGGTAGCTAAGGGAATAAGGCAATTTGGGGTATACAAAGAATCAAAGAAATGCCTATATCATATCCTTATCAATGCATGCAACTTTTATTTCGCCTCGAAAGATTGAGTGACAAGTTCTAGAACTCGTGAGACACTAGAAAATATGTCTAAGCACGAATAAGCCCCCTCTAAGTAAGCAAAACAATTTTGAAAAAGATGACCACATGCACAACAAACTCTGAACGACAAATGCAACAATCGTAACTCTATCACCAATCATGAAGTCTCAACACTCTTTGCCTTTTGCGAACAAAAAGTGGGTTCGATTGCCAAAGGTGCTCTAATCATTCAAATCACCTAAAAATATTTTCACAAATGTGTCTTTTAAGGTACTAAAAGTGAATTTGCAAAATTTAGTCCAAAATCAAAGAAGGGATAAACAAATGTGGGCTTAATTTAAAACTGAAAATAAAAACTGCATAAAACTAAACCTAATCTAAGAATTGAAAATGAAATTGCAAAATTAACAGTAAAGACTCCCCCCACACTTAAGACAAACATTGTCCTCAATGTTTATTCAACATGTATTAAAGAAAACATAACTAAGCATGGATAAGAGAAGAAGAAAAAGATGAAAACTCCCTGGCTCAGGAGAAGCTCATGTGATGAAATTGGATGAAAATGCAAACATTGTCCCTGCTCATTTGATCGGTATCAGAAAATTGCAAAGAGCGGGGGAAGAGTAACAAAGGTCCAGAGCTGGCTCGAGATGCCCGAGGAGTACGTTGCACTGCTGTAGGACGTGATTTGTGTTCCTGCTGCTTCCTTTTGGGCTTCGATGCATTTTTAGATGTCTTCGGAGCTGAACGAGGAGGTGACGGTGATGCTGTGTCGCTGGTCCTCGGAGAAGATGATGATGGTGCTGTTGAAGACAAATTGCTCGGACATTCATATGGCCTCTTTTTGTTAGAAATGCATTTAATTCGACCCATTTTGGAACGAAAAATTCGTTCCATGTAGACTGAAGAAAAATTTGGAACTGTTTTGGAAAGAAATGTGAAGAAAAATTAGACTTGGATGCGTGGCATTAGTGTGAGGAAGAAATAAAATTGGAAGAAGCTGGAAAGCTGCCGAATTGAAGATAGAAAAGAAAATTGGGCTGCCACGTTGGCAATTTTCAAAAGAAATTGTGAGGCTGACGAATTGGAGAAGTGAAATTGGAAATGGGGCTGACGCGTTTTGGAGCTGACGCGTTTGATGTGCTTTGCTTCCAGTTGACGCGTTGATTTTTGCTTGAGATGGATGAAGTGGTGGGGCTGAAATTTGGAAGAGGAAATGAGAGCAGAAAAAGGGTTATGGTCGGGAGAATGGGGAAGAAATGTGCGGCGCTGAACTGGGAGAAGTGAAATAAAATTAGGGTTTCAAATATATATATATACAGAAAAAAATAAAATAAAATAAAATAAAATAAAATAATATATATATAATAAGCATAAAAGAAAATAATAATAATAATAATAAATAAAATAAAATAAAATAAAGTAAAAGGCAAAATAAAATAAAAGTAAAAAAAAAAAAAATGAAAGATGAGCAACCAAAGACACTTTTTCTCATTTTTTTTTTCCGGAGGCCAATTATGGGCATTCTTATGCCCATATTTGCTGCCCATAAACACTGCTCCTCATTTCTTCCTCATTTTTTTCCAGAGGCCAATTATGGGCACTCTTATGCCCATATTTGCTGCCTATAAACACTGCTCTCTTCAGCTCAAAATAGGATTTATGAGGAAATTCAAATTTCACACTCTTCATCAACCAATTCAACACCACAAAGAAATCACAAAATCCAATTAATGCAATCAATGGTAAGAACACAATTAATCAAACAAATCACAACCAATGAAAACATCAAATTGAGCAAAATCTAATTGTACCCCCCTTTTAACTTGAAAATACTCTTCATGTCCATACTTGTACTCCAATTGCTAGACATTCCAAAATCAACCTAAAATAAACAAAAAAAACAATTTTAAACTAAATGTGGGGAAAATTATTTATCAATAAACTAAAAGAAAATTCTTTAAGAGAAGAAAAACTTGGGTTGCCTCCCAAGAGCGCTAATTTATGGTCCTTAGCTTGACCAATTGTGAGACTTAAGTTGGGGGATTGGACAAGGGTTGAGACGCCTCCACTTTCACTTGGTCACCAACAAAATATGGCTTCAACCTCTGCCCATTGACCTTAAATGTTCCAGAATTTTCACTTCACACCTCAACGGCTCCATGAGGAAATACCTTTAAGATTTTAAAAGGACCGGACCACCTTGACTTAAGTTTTCCTGGGAAAAGCTTCAGTCTTGAGTTGAAAAGCAACACTTGATCACCTTCTTTGAAGTCTTTCTTTAGAATATGCTTATCATGCCACCTTTTGGTTCTTTCCTTGTATATTTTGGCATTCTCATAGGCATCCAATCTAAACTCTTCTAACTCATCTAGTTGGAGGAGACGTTTTTCACCGGCTCTCTTTAAATCAAAGTTCAGAAACTTAGTAGCCCAATAAGCTCGATGCTCTAGCTCTACTGGAAGATGACAAGACTTACCATAAATAAGGCGGAAAGGGGATGTACCAATGGGAGTTTTAAAGGTTGTGCGGTATGCCCAAAGTGCATCGTCCAATCTCAAACTCCAATCTTTCCTTGAAGCACTTACGGTTTTCTCAAGTATGCTCTTGATTGCCTTATTAGAAATCTCAACTTGCCCGCTAGTTTGAGGGTGGTATGGAGTTGCAACCTTATGGGTAACTCCGTATTTCTTTAATAATTTCCCAAATAGGTGATTACAAAAGTGAGAACCACCATCACTAATAATAGCTCTTGGAGTCCCAAATCTTGCGAAGATATATTTCTTTAAGAACCTCACCACAAGCCTAGCATCATTGGATGGACTTGCTAATGCCTCAACCCATTTAGAAACATAATCTACAGCAACTAAGATATATTTATTCCCATAAGACGTAGGAAATGGCCCCATGAAGTCAATGCCCCACACATCAAAAATTTCAATCTCAAGTATACTGTTCAAAGGCATTTCATTCCTCCTTGAAATGTTTCCAGTTCTTTGGCACCTATCACATGTTAAAACAAATTTCCTCGCATCTTGAAAAAGAGTTGGCCAATAAAACCCACTTTGGAGCACCTTAGCTGCTGTCTTGGTGGCACTAAAATGACCTCCACATTCAAGAGAATGACAGTGGGTTAGAACACTTTCCATCTCATCTTGTGGTAAGCATCGTCGCACAATCCCATCAAAACATCTTTTGTAAAGCAGTGGCTCTTCCCAATAGTAGTTTTTCACCTCCCACAAGAACTTTTTCTTTTGTTGGTGATTCATCTCTGGAGGTAATACACCACACACAAGATAATTCACATAATCTGCATACCATGGTACTACCCAATGAGATATCTCTAAAAGTTGTTCATTTGGGAAAGAGTCATCAATAGGTAGACTTTTGTCAAAACCTCCACACTTATCTTGCTCCAAACGGGACAAATGATCAGCAACAACATTTTCTGTCCCTTTTTTATCTTTTATCTCTAAGTCAAACTCTTGAAGAAGCAATATCCACCTAATCAACCTCGGTTTTGCATCTTTCTTACTTAGGAGATATTTAATGGCTGAATGATCTGTGTAGACTATGACCTTAGACCCTACTAAATAAGACCTAAACTTATCAAAAGCAAACACAACTGCAAGAAGTTCTTTCTCAGTGGTGGCATAATTGACTTGTGCTTCATTCAAAGTGTGACTGGCATAGTAAATTGCATAAACCTTTTTGTCTTTCTTTTGCCCCAAAACTGCCCCTACAGCGAAATCACTAGCATCACACATTACTTCAAAAGGTAAACTCCAGTCTGGTGGTTGCATAATGGGAGCTGAAATCAATGCTTCCTTTAACCTGCAAAAAGAATCAAGACAATGTTGGTCAAAGTTAAAAGGAATATCTTTAGCAAGTAAATTTGACAAAGGTTTAGCAATTTTAGAAAAATCTTGAATGAAACGCCTATAAAACCCAGCATGGCCAAGAAAACTTCGAACTCCTTTTACTGATGTTGGTGGGGGCATCTTCTCAATTACTTCAACTTTTGCTTTATCTACCTCAATCCCCCTTTGTGAGACTCTATGCCCAAGAACTATCCCTTCTTTCACCATAAAATGGCATTTCTCCCAATTAAGCACTAAATTGACTTTTTCGCACCTCTGCAAAACCTTAGATAAGTTAAGCAAACAATTATCAAAGGATGTTCCATACACAGAAAAATCATCCATAAACACTTCCATAATTCGCTCAACAAAATCAGAAAATATAGACATCATACATCTTTGAAAGGTAGCTGGTGCATTGCAAAGACCAAAAGGCATACGCCTATAGGCAAATGTGCCATAAGGGCATGTGAAGGTGGTCTTTTCCTGGTCTTCTAGGTGAATGGGGATTTGAAAGAATCTCGAATACCCATCTAGATAGCAAAAATAAGAATAGTTTGCTAGTCTCTCCAAAACTTGATCAATAAAAGGAAGGGAAAAGTGATCCTTACTGGTGGCACTATTAAGCTTTCTATAATCAATACACATCCTCCACCCTGTGACTGTCCTAGTTGGTATTAAATCATTATTCTCATTCTTGACAACAGTCATACCCCCTTTCTTTGGTACCACATGTACTGGACTTACCCATGAGCTATCAGAAATGGGATAGATAATCCCTGCATCCAACAATTTAATGACTTCATTTCTCACTACCTCTTTCATGATAGGATTCAATTTTCTTTGATGTTCAATGGTAGGTTTGAAATCATCAAGCATATGGATGCGATGCATGCAAATGGTAGGGCTTATTCCTTTGATATCATGAATGTTATAGCCAATGATTCTTCTATATGCTCTAAGTTCCCTAAGCAACTTATCTTCTTGTTCATCATTTAATTCAGCATTTATAATCACAGGATAAGTAGAATTAGGGCCAAGAAAAGCATACCTCAAATTAGCAGGAAGTGGTTTAAGATCTACCTTAGGTGCATCTTCCGCTTTAAGAGAAAGAAGAGAATGGTTACCTGTCTCGAGTTTTTCATACTTGAAATTCAGAATGGGAGCAACCTTAGGATTTGCTTCCATAAGCTGAGCACAAGCTGCAATTTCCATATATTCATCTTTGACCGAAGCTCCGTGAATAATGCACGACTCGAGTGGATCCTCAGGGTATTTCTTGATAAAGACTTCTTTCACGCAATCATTAATAATGTCAACCCTACAACAAGAATTCACAATATTAGGTTGCTTTGACATTTGAAAAATATTAAACTCTACTTTTTCATCTCCAATCTCAAAAGTGAGTTTTCCATTTTTAACGTCAATGATTGCTCCTGCTGTGGCTAAGAATGGTCTTCCCAGAGTAAGAGGAACTTGAATATCCTCTTCCATTTCCAAAACCACAAAGTCTACGGGGATATAAAATTTTCCCACTTTAATTGGCACGTTTTCCATTATCCTTGTAGGATACTTTATGGATCTATCCGCCAATTGCAGGGTCACTGTTGTAGGTTTTAATTCTCCAAGCTCCAATCTCCTGCAAATAGATAAAGACATTAGACTTATACTTGCACCAAGATCACATAAAGCTTTTTCGAAAGATTCTTTACCAACTACACAAGGAATAGAAAAACTCCCTGGATCCTTAAGCTTTGGTGGCAGCTTATTTTGTAAAATAGCACTGCATTCCTCTGAAAGAGCCACCGTTTCAAATTCTTCAAGTTTCCTTTTATTTGAGAGGATATCTTTGAGAAACTTGGCATACGCTGGCATTTGAGTTATAGCCTCCATAAAAGGAACATTGAGATGTATCTGTTTGAAAACATCCAAAAACTTTCCAAACTGTTGATCAAGCTTTGCCTTTTGGAACCTTTGAGGGAAAGGCAAAGGTGTTGAATATGTTTTGGATGGAACTTGCTTTTCAGGGGCTTCTTGGATATTTACCTCAACCTTTTTCTTCAATGTATCTTCTTCACTAGACTTTTCAACATCTTTTTGCTCATCAAGCTCATTTTTAACCTTGCCTATAGGTTCAGCTAATTGTTTACCACTCCTGGTGACAATTGCCTTACAATGCTCCCTTGGATTTTGAGGTTGGCTAGGTAGCTTTCCCATTTCCCTAGAATTGGAAGTACTTGCTTGTTGGCCCAATTGTACTTCAAGCATCTTATTATGTGTGGCTAATTGATCCACCTTAGTAGTAAGTTGTCTAATCGCTTCATCTTGAGCATCGCCTTTTTGTTTTTGGGCAAGAATGAAATTCTCCATCATCAATTCCAGATTTGATTTTTGCTCTTGAGGAGGCTAAGGATGGTGTAAAGGTTGGGGGTTAGTGTTTCTAGCTTGGAATCCTGGAGGTGGCTGCTTAAAATTCTGGTTTGGGTTAGAAGTATTGGCTTGGTTTGACCATGCAAAGTTTGGGTGGTTCCTCCAACCTGGGTTATATGTATTTGAGTAAGGATTACCCTGTCCCCTTTGGTTGTAATTGAGAAAATTCACTTGCTCATTTGTAAGCTCATGTGCATAGTGGGTACCCATTTGGCATTCAAAGCTCGCATGATCTCCTCCACAATTCTCACAACTAGAAGTTCTTACAACCTTCATATCTAATCTCTCCAATTTCTTTGTCAATGCATCCAACTTAGCATTCACCATAGTAATTCCATCCACTTCATGTACTCCCAAATGTCTTCTTTGACTAGCTCTATCATTAGGCCATCGACAACTGTTGGAAGCCATTTCTTCAATCAAGTGCAAAGCCATGTCAGATGTTTTACCCATTAATGACCCATTAGCAGCTGCATCCAAAATACTTTTCAACGAGTGAGAAAGACCATTATAGAAAGTTTGAACAACTAGCCAGTCAGGCAAACCATGATGGGGACATTGTCTCTGTAGATCTTTGAACCTTTCCCAAGCTTCATATAAAGACTCATCATCCCTTTGGCAAAAAGTGGCAATCTCATTTCTCAATTTAACCGTTTTACCAGGAGGAAAATATTTTGCAAGGAAAGCTTCAGAAAGTGCTTGCCAAGTAGTGAATGCACCAGGTGCCCTAGAATCCAACCAAGATGTTGCCCTATCCTTCAAAGAAAATGGAAATAGCCTCAATTTGATTGCATCTTCAGAAACCCCATTCATTTTGAAGGTGTCACATATCTGAGAGAAACGTGACAAGTGGACATGTGGATCTTCATTTTCTAACCCTCCAAATTGGTTTTGTTGCACCATCTGAACAATAGAAGGTTTAATCTCAAAATTGTTAGCACCCACAGCGGGCCTCACTACACTAGAATAACCATCATGTGCAGTAGGTATAGCATAATCACGAAGAGCTCGCTGATTGTTGATGTTCTCTTCCATGGCAACTTTTTGTCTTACTCGTCTCTCTCTTTTATGTCTTCTAAAGGTTCTCTCAATTTCTGGGTCAAAATCCAATAATTCTGGATTTTGAGATCTGGTCATAAACCAATAAAGTACCTACAAAGAAAGAACAAAGACAACTAGAAATCAAATAGAACAAAAATAAAATAAAACAAAATAAAACTCTAGTCTAGCCAAACTACAAATTATACTAATATCAACAAAGCACCAATCCCCGGCAACGGCGCCAAAAACTTATTGCCTTTGGCTCGCAAGTATACGAGTCAATCAAGTAATATAGAAAGATGTCGGTCCCACAGAGATTGGTTGTTGAATACTAGTTTGTTTTGTAATTTAAATTAGCTAAAGAAATAAAAATGCTATGGATTGGGATTGAATTAAAAACAATAAAATAAAGCGACTAACTAAATAGAAATTATCAAAGGAAAATAATTACCTAACAAATTATAAGTGAAATACCAATTATAAAGAAGCCTAGGGTTTATGATTTCACTATCAATTACTCAAAAATCAGTAACGAATCCAATTAAAATCAATGATAAGATGAATTGTTGATGGTTGATTATCCTATTTTACCCAATTCCTCTCTCAAGGTTAATTAGGCGTGTTAAGATTAAAAGCTTACCTACTTTCGTGGTATGTTGTTAATCAAAACCCATTAATTTCTATGACAATCAATTTACCCACAAAAAGTTTATATTTATCTCTAAATAAAATCCTAGGTTTAGCAAAGGCATGAACTAAATGGGTATGTATTTCTCAATATCACACTCCAATCTACAAACAAGCATGGTATTGGGCCCTAACACCAAGCAAGAAGTTAAAATCACAATTGCTAAATCGAACATTCATCATCATTAATTAAAATCAAAACCCATTACATAATCCTTGAGAATTTATAGATTCATCATAAACCCTAGCAAAGGAAATTAGCTATTCATGGTTATAAAGTTCAAACTACAAGATAAAGTTGGAGAGATAGACATTTTGAATCAATGAAAGAAGATAATAAGAGAGATAAGAAAAACTTTAAGGTCTTCAAATCTTGATTCTCTTGGGTCTTCTATCCTTAAGCTTGGATCTTCCCTCTTCTACTTGTTTCTTGAAGCTTTTTCCCTCTAAAAATCCTTTGAGCTGTTGTATATTTGGTTCCCCCTGGTGAAGAAGACGTAACTTTCTTTTTATACCTATCACTAAACCCTATTTTCTGTTTTTCTTTCTTTTTTTTTTTTTAATTTACGCCCAGTAATTATGGGCACCAATTATGACCATAAGACTGCCCATAATTACTCTCTGCCTCTTGATGTAAACCCTTCTCATTTGCTTCTTTAAGCTTCTATTTTCACTCTAAAAGGGGCTTGAATGACTCCAAATCATCTACAAATATAATTCAAAGAACAAAATAAGATCAAGCCATCAAGATTAAATAAAACTTAAAGAATTTGACAAAATGGACCAAAATTCACTTTAAAACTATACTATTATAACCCTATTTGTGTGTATGAAATACACACATCACTCTCCATCCTTTAAAAAAAAAAACCAAGAGGATCTTTATGCATTATTTGAGTTTGATTAGGATGAACCATCATTCAAATTATTAGATTAATCGATTGATTGGACCAATCCAATCTAGGTTTTAAAATATAAGACATTACAATTTTGTATAAAATTCATCTTAAAATATATTCATCACAATTTATTTAAAAAAAAAACATTTTAATAATTTTAAAAAAATTGCATATCTTTGTTATTTCAATATAAAGCTAATGTTTTATATTGTAATGTTTTTAACTTTAATAATTGAAACAAGGCCAAAGGACAATTTTCCAACCAACTTTTTGCTCAATTTTAAAAGTATATTTGTGACAGTTTAAAAACCTAAACACATGTCTATGAGTTAACTATTATCTAAATTTTTAGTTAAAAATAAGGGTAAAATTATTGTTTTATCACTAAAACCTAAAATCCTAAATTTATATCATTTGTCCTCTAGGTTTTAAAAATTAATACTTCACTCCTATACTTAAAGTTTGAAAAGTTAACATTTCACCCTTAAGGTTTGTTTATCTTCTTCAACGACCACCATTCCAATTCATGGCCAATGTTTTTCGAATGGATCATGAAGGATGACAAAGGACGACCACCCACCACCATGAAGAATGATGAAACATCATCCTTTGTTATATCAACTAAACGATGAAATGTCGTCCTTCATCATCTCGTCTAAACGACGTGACGAAGGATAACGAAGCATCATCCTGATTTGGACGACGTTTTGTCGTCTAGTTCTAAATAACAAAGGGTCTTCCTTTGTTGGAGAAAATTACCAAACAATTTTCGTCTAACAAAGGGTCTTCCTTTGTTAGAGAAAATCATTGAACGATTTTCGTCGGAGAAGATCAGTCAACAAATTTCCTAAGCCTTGGGAGATGAAACCTAGAAATAGGGGAAAAGTAAATTTTTTCAAAGTTTAATCATAGGGAGAAATTATTAGTAATCTAAACTAGGGGGAAAATGATATAAATTTTTAAGATTTTAGAGTTTAACGATAAACTAATGATTTTACCCTTACATCTAATTAAAAATTTTAATTGTAGTTAGCGCATAAGTGAGTATTTAGATTTTTAAACTATTACGGGTCTACTTTTAAGATTAGATTAAAACTTGGGTGAGAAATAATCATTTGGTCTTGAAACAATTATTCCTAAATGTACTAAACTGAAATTACGGGAACTAAAAAGAATTAACTTTAAATTATTCTTTCATGATTTATTTTAACATATATGAGAGAATTGTAATATCATTATTTTATAATAACTTCGAAAAAATATTATTATTTATTTATTTTTTTAATAATGACAATTTTTATTTGGTTACAACTTCCAACTAACGAAAGCGAAAACAAGGGACCTCAAACATGAAGTACGTCACTATCTGTGAGACTGTGATGGTAAAAGTCTCATATGGACAAATATTATAATAAGTTGCCAGCAATTGCACAAAGTCTCTTAAACCAGTCAAAATTAAACACGTGTATTTAAGTGGTGCGAATGATGACTCTACAAGTCAACCCTTTACAATTTCCTTAAGTAAACTTATGGTTTTTTTTTAATAATAAATACTAATTTTTGACAAAATATCAAATAACTAAAAATTAAGATGGAGAAAAGAACCTGTTATCGGGATGGATAAAAAGAGTTTTGCAGAGATCTCTGAATCTAGTGATAATATTTTGATGACTAAAGTATCTCCATTGTAGCAACTAATTCATGATTAAATCAAATCAGCTTCCTCGTGTTGATTTGATAGTATCTCTCAAAATCCACCACTTTGTAATCATTAGAATCCGATGAATCATCTCTAATTACTTCTTCTCTTATAACATTGCCTATACTCCACTTTAATTCAATTCAAAATTACAAAACACAATAAAATGAAATGGAAGTTGAAGAGATATCGGACGATCAAAGAAAGGATTGGCAATGAATTGAAGCTGAGCTTAGAAGTTGTGTTTCCAAATTCCATGCACAAAGCAAATGCAACAGGATGAGAAATATATAATTACTGTTGAGAAATATATATGCACACACATTTTAGGGAAGAATGAGTTTCAATTGAGCTGACAAATGCCCGAGCCTTTGGAAACAAGGACTAACCCAAACTTTATCTCCAGATATACAGTCTAGATCAACCCCAAGACCGGGCCCAATCTGAGTCTTTGGTGTTGGTTTGTTAATCTTGATTCTACAATATATTTTATTATTGAATAAGTCTTATAAGTTGTTATATTATCTAAGATCTAGTTGTTATTCTTTAGACATGTTGAAACTAGTTGCTATTATTTAGGCATGATGAAGACATAATCTTGATTTTAGGATTAGCCAAAGAACTTATTCCCACCTAATTTTTTAGATTCAATTTTTTTGACGTCAAAGAGACTTCTCTAGCGATCTCCAGACAACGTATCTTCCTCTCCGACAAGTCCTCTTTTTGACTCATCCTCTTTTCGGTGTTATATGATGTCGTCATCGTAGTTAGAGAATGAAGATGAGGTCTTCGTCGATGATAAAAACTCTTTGTCAATGAAGAGCCTTAGTCATCAATGAAGACCTCGTTTTCATCTCTAAACGAAGACAGTTTGTCTTCATCAGAGATGAAAACAAGTTGTCTTCGTTCTTTGATGAAGACGATGCCACACAACATCAAAAAGAGGACATGCCAAAAGGAGGACTCGTCGAAGAGAGAGAGATGTTGCCTGGAGATCACTAGAAATGACTCTTCATCATAAAAAAAAAATTAATCTGAAAAATTGAAAACCCTAAGGGGAAAATACTATTATTAAAAACTTGGGTTAAGGAAAAATTGTTAGTTTTTTGGGTTTAGAGAGGAAAAATGAAATCTAATTTAAGTTTATTTTTAATATTAAATATAAAATAATGATTTTGCTCTTAAAACTAATATACTTAACCACTTATGGGTAGATAAATGAGATTTTCAAAATTAAAGGGTAGAAATTTAGGAAAACAACATACCTTGGGTGGGAATAAGTCCTTTGGCCTTTAGGATTTAGTTGCTTCTTTTAGTTGTATTTGTTGGTATTTATGCCTATATAAAGACAACATTTAGAAGCTAATTGTGTTTAGTTTTTAATTTTGCGATACATAATAAAATATTCTTCCTCCTTTTGTTTTTTATTTTATTTTATTCTCTTGCGTATTTTTTTATTGCCAATCCATTTATAATAATGGCATCAGAGCTAGTGTAATGAATAGCTCGACTCAAGTTTCAGTTCCTATCTTAGATGGGAAAAATTACAATTGGTGGAATGTCCAAATGCAAGTGTTGTTCAATTATCATGATTTGCTAGATGTCATGGAAAATGGGGTAGCTATTCTAGTAGAAAACGCATATGACACATAAAAGAATGCCTACTATGAGATCAAGAAGAAGAATAAAAAAACATTATATTTCATCCATCAAGGGGTGAATGATGAAGTTTTTGAGAAGATTACAAGAGCAACCATGTCAAAACAAGTCTAGGATATCTTGATGATGTCATACAAAGGTGTTGAAAGAGTTAAGAAGGTACGACTTCAAACTTTGAGACATCAATATGATCTTTTACAAATGGAGTCCTTCGAAACTATTGCAACTTACATTGGTCAAGTTCTTGCTTTGACAAATCAAGTGAAAATATATGGACAAAAATGCACAGACCAAGCTAAGGTAAAGAAAATCTTGAGGTTGTCAAACCCCAGATTTGAGCATGTTATGGTGCCAATTGAAGAAGCCTATAATTTGTCCTTAATGACCATCGAGGAGGTATTCAACACCTTACAAGTCTATAAGCAAAATATGAATGAGAAATAAATTGAGCAAGTCGTTCACAGCTACGTCTCTATCAAAGGTTATCAAGGTGGTGAAACAAGTCAAAAGAATGGTAGTTCTCATGGTAGAGGATGAAGACGTCCTGGCTATCACTTTAATAGAGGTCATGGTGGCCATAACAAAAATCATGGAGTACTTGGAAGCTATGACCAGAAAAAATCAAATTCTAGTCTTCAACAAAATTCAAAAAGTTGTGGTCGTGGACATGGATATGGATATGGCAAAGGAAGGTATGACAAATCCAATATTGAGTGTTATTCTTGCTATAAATGTGGTCATTATTCAAGTGAATACAAATATAAGGATAATACTCAGAAGGCTCATTATGCACAAGAAGATGATGACGATAGGTCTCAATGCTATTATGGATGGTGAATCTTAGTTGTGGCATATTCGTTTTGGACATTTGAACTTTCAAAGTTAAAAAAAGTTTGCAAAGAGAAATATGGTGAAAGGCTTGCCTTGTATTCATCATCCAAAACAATTTTGTGAGGTTTGCACTTTTGGAAAGAATCATAGATTGTCATTTATAGCAAAACAACGACATGCAACACAACCACTAGAGCTCATTCATTCCGACGTATGTGGCCTAATGAATATTCTATCAAATGGTGGTAATACGTAGTTCTTGACCTTTATTGATGATTTTACTAGAAAAATTTAGTTTTTTTTTTTTTTTTTACAAAAGAATTCTAAAGTTTTTGATTACTTTAAGAAGTTTAACGTGCAAGTTGAAAAACAAAGTGGCTATCTCATTAAGATTATGCAAACTGATGGTGGAGGTGAGTATACTTCCAATGAATTTAATAAATATTGTGAAGAACAATGAATAAAACATAAAGTCACTTTTCCCTATACTCTGTAGCATAATAGAGTTGTTGAAAGGAAGAACAGAACCATAATAGACATGGCAAGAAACATGCTAAAGGTGAAAGAATTTATTCTAGGGTGAAGTTGTTTCATGTTCTATTTACTTGTTGAATAGGTCTCCAACAAAGAATGTTCAAAAGATCACCCCTATTGAAGCATGAAGTGGTTTCAAACTAAGTGTGAAACATCTTAAAGTATTTGGTTTTATTACTTATGCTCACATTCTGACAAAGAAAAAAAAAAAGCTAGATCATCAAGTAGAGAAGACAATTTTTGTTGGTTACAAGTGTGGGAGGTACAAATTGTTCAATCTTGAGACAAAAATGGTGATTGTAAGTTGAGATGTAACTTTTGCTAAAAAGGAAGCTTGGTAATAGAATATGGATACCCATAGCGACTCTTAGAAATGTGTTATCTCTATTCTTGAAGAAGACATAGATGTTCCCATCATAAACAAAGTAGTCTCAATTCTACTCAAAAAACTTTATTGCCATAGGCCCTAACAAAATCTGGAAGGCTAAAGTGACAACACCAACAATCAATACATCTACAAGATTATGAGGTCGCTTTTGATGATGAAGTTGATAATCTAATATTCATAGGCAATAATTCCAGAATGATTGAAGAGTTCAAAAGGACTATGATGCAAGAGTTTGAGATGATAGACCTTGGGCTTATGTCATATTTCCTTGGTATTAAAGTAGTGCAAAAAGAATATGGGATTTTTATTTGCTAAAAAAATCATGCCATTGAAATTTTAAAGAAGTTTCGTATTTATGATTGCAATACTCTAAGAACTCCTATGGAAGTTCATACCAAATTTTCCAAGAAAGGTGATTATAGACATATTGATTCCATTTATTTCAAGCACATTGTTGGGAGTTTGAGATATCTCACATGCATAAGGCCAGACAATTGTTATGGTGTTGGTTTGATTAGCAATTTTTTGGAATCTCCTCATCAATCTCATATGCAAATGGCCAAAAGAATCATATGGTACCTAAAAGGCACTTATAATCATGGTTTATTCTATTCTTCATCTATTAATTGTGCTCTTATAGGTTTCTTAGACAGTGATTAGGGTGGAGATTTATATGATCAAAAAGGCACTTCTGGTTATTGTTTTAACTTTGGGGTTACAACTTGTTCATGGCCTTCAAAGAAGTAGTCTCTAGTTGCACTTTCAACTTGTGAAGTAGAATATGTAGCTACAATTTCAAGTGCATGTCAAGCAATATGGTTGTGCTGCAATGAGCCAAATTCACTTTCCAATTGAAAAGCCAATGAAAATATTTGTTGTTAATGTTTCTATAATCGACTAAGCAAAGAATCATGTCACCTATGGAAGAAGCAAACACATTGGCATACATTATCATTTCTTAAGAGATCAAGTTGGGAAGAAAGCAATTGAGTTGGTGTATTGCAAGTCTGAAGACCAAGTGGCTGATGTTTTCACCAAACCTTTGAAGTATGAGACATTTGCCAAGTTGAAGTGTATGCTCAAAATGATGACTTTCTCGAATTAGAATTAAAAGAGATGTTGGTTTGTTAATCCTGATTCTATAGTATCATTTATTGTTGAATAAGTCTTATTAGTTGTTATATTATCTAAGATCTGGTTGCTATTCTTTAGGCATGTTGAAACAAGTTGCTATTTTTTAGGCATGATGGAGATATAGTCTTGATTTTAGGATTTAGTTATTTCTTTTTTGCTGTATTTGTTGGTATCTATGTCTATATAAAGGCAATATTTATAAGCTAATTGTATTCAATTTTGTATTTTGTGATAAAGAATAAAATATTCTTTCTCCTTTTGTTTTTTTTTTTTAATTTTATTCTCCTGCATAATTTTTTGCTGCCAAATTTTTTTTATCCTTTTATAACATTTGGTTAATAATTTTTTAAAAATTTTAAATTTATAATCACAAATATTATTATATTTTTTGCTTACTTTTATTTTATTACACCTTTATATACTTTAAATTAATTTTTTAACTATAAAATGAAAATAATAAATTAAATTTTAAAAACAAATAAGTACTAAATATGATTAATATAAGTTGTAATTAAATGATGCACATGTACCATTAATTTGGAATTGAATGATTAAAAGATATAATATACAAATTTCAAATTTCAAATTATGATTAAACAATATAATAAAATTTTACAAACTAAGTATTATTATCCTTATCAGTGTCTTTCAAATATGTGTTTGAAGAGGTTTGAGTATTGTAGTCTTCCATCTCCATGTATCCTATTGTGCAGACAAGTAATGACATTAACAACGTGGTTACTAATTGAGAATAGAAGACTAACTCAAACGCAATCATAGAAACTAACATTAAAAAAATGTCATGTGTCATTTGAGCTATAATGAGGAATCAAGTTACATTTGGTTCAACCATTGAAACACATCTATCTCTTGTTTCTCCTTCCTGGTCATGTACAATAAATCCATTTGAAGATATCTTGTACCTTAGTTGGTTCATATCTGCTCATGTTAGAGCTTCTACATCTAGTATTGCTACTTAGTTCCATAATTGTTCAAATACTCGATTGCACTGTATGTACATTTTCATCAATTTCCTACCAATCTTTAGTGTCATGCATTAATCTTCTATATCTATTCTGATATAAGAAAAAAAAGACTGTCAAAGTTTCTCAAATAAAAAGCATTTTAAAGAGTTTTTTATTTAAGTAACTATAGGTATCAACATGTTCTAACTTAACCTAACATCCAAAACACAACCGAATCTATATAAGATTGAAATATCTAACCAAAATTTATGGTAATTTTCTTCATATCTGAAACAATTTTAAGTAAGTCTAGATCATCTCTATATCTATTAAAATTTTTACAAATTTGAAGCAAAATATTCAACACTAAGTAGTAGAATAATAAATATTATTTAATAAATTAGTGGAATTGTGAAAAATAATTAAAATATTTGGTAAACCCTCCAATCAAATGGTCTACGACTACATCTAGGGAATTCTTTCAGTTAACAAAGTTTATAATTTGAAGTGTGATTGGAAGAGCCTTTTCCAAGGTTGATTTCCATTGAACAACCATGTTGCAAAGAATTTCCATGGTTTAATGGATAAATACTCTTGTTTGCAATATTTACATACTATTTCCACCATGCATTCCTACAAACAATAATTTTGATAATCATGCACACTCTCTCTACAGAGTCTTGTATAGCTTCTAAACCTACTTTAACAATTAAATTGATTTTGTAGTAGTCACATCTCTAATGGTAAAAATTGCCTTCACAAAATGGATCTAATTCATTTTGAAAATAAGAAATTGATATTGTGTTAACATTTGCATTGTTTAGTGTTAGTGTAGCAACGCTCTCATTTATTAAATAATGCTAGAAAACTTCAACAATTGTAAAATAAATAGTTTCATTATTATGGTTTATTAGAGTATGTGATGTAAAGTCAATCATTGAATCTTTATCAACTATAAAATAACAGTTTTCTTTATCAACTATCTTTATTTTAAGTGAATTGAATGAATACCCTTAGAATTATGGAACTGTAACAAGAGGATTAATACATATCAATTGATTGTGAGATTTCTATGTTCATGTAAGGTTTTAAGGCTCCAATAATTAGTAGCACTGTAGAATTAAAAATTTTTTAAAAATATTAAAGATCCTAAAACCCATTCAGGATACTTTTTTTAATGCATAGATTCATGTACACGTTAAAAAGACATAAGGTGTTTAGAAATTATACCTATATTGTTGGCTCTTCCAAGACTTGACTCTATGTAAAGATCGCTATCCAATCATTTTGAGGCGATGCCTTGGCATCCAAGCAGAGCACGAATAAAACGTAATCCAAAAAGAAGACTGTTAGGGCTTTTGTTGACTTGTTCTTGGAAATTAGATCACAATAATAAAAGCTTATGTCAACAAGATTCTAGGCATAGAGATGTGTATTTAGGATGTATGTGTTTTGGATTGTTGTGTTAAAAAAAAATTTATTCAACTAAACATTGGCCAAATCTTAAGTTAGTTAGGACTCTAACTATTTAGGTGATAAAATATCCAAGAGTTCTTATTAAATTAAGACTTTTAATTTATTTGAAAGTTTTAATATATAGCAATCCTAATTAAATTAGAATTTCAACTCAACTTAAACTTTATATCGAACAAGAACTTTGAAGAAACCTTGTTTAATTAAAACACCTTACCTACAAATTGACTTAATCGGTGGACTCGCATCTATTATTTGGCCTTACTCAATTGGACTCCTAAGTGGGTCCAATCGAAACCATGCAATGCATTTTCATGATGCCATGTGGCACCATGCACACCAAATGATTTCAATCAAAACATATCCATACATTTCTCTTTTTTTATGATCTTAGGATTATCGTCAAACGATCCTTGCATCTTGGTTCATATTAAAACTTTAATGCATGTGAGCCTTAGGCTCTTTATCGAACCAATAGTATTTAAATTTGAATCAAATTTAGACATAGACCAAGATTGGCCTTTAGCAAATTGTCATGGCCAACCAAAAGATAGAGTGTCAGTGAACATCTTTATAAACTTTTACAATATTATAATTACGTGTAATTAAATTTTTTTCATCAACTGATATCTCTTAAGGCTAAGACATAGAAGTGTGTCTATCTTAGTAGTTCTTCGATATGAAGCTAATACACATTAATAACTTACACAAATTAGGCTATAACCTTATCCCACTGTAGCCACAAATTCAAGCAGTCTTGAATGTCTTTTAGTATTCGTATATGAGATATGTTCTCATGTGCTTATGAGTGACGAATCATTTATTGATCAAGAATAGCCTCCATGTATCTCACAATATGGTTGTTCACTTTACAATACCTCTATTATAGCAATATCTTAGATACTGTCAAATAATACCGATCCTGATACGAGATAGTCTGACAACCTCAAGTCAAGGGATCACATGCACCTGTGGTGTTCAAAGGATTTGTTCCATAGACATTGGAGTAACCATCTATATGGATATCTTCTAGTGTGGTCAGTCCAATGAATACGTCTACAACATATACTCATATGTTGCACTAAACTGTTAGTAAACAACTTTAACACATAAGAACTATCGCTACCGTTCAGAGGGGACGCTCAACATTATGATAATCTTATCACCATTACATATGCCCTTAGTCATTGTAATGTCGGGATTATGGATATTTCTAAAATGATCATCTAATATGTGTATAGGATTCCCATGATTAGTCGTCTAATTCCCTTGTCATAATTTTATCATTTTAAGGGCATATTATTCACATAATCATATAATAGACAAGCATATGAACTGAATAATTATAAATCTTTTATTAATTAATGAGATAAATTACAATTACAAATGTCAAATCAATTTGCTCTAGGGCATTTACCCTAATAATCTCCCACTTGCACAATAGTCAATCGGTCATGTATCTAATACCTAATCCTACTATATGTTTGTCATGCTTTTGTTGTAATAGGGGATTTGTTAATGGGTCTGTCAAATTGTCATTTTTATCAATCCTCTCTATTTGTATATCACCTTGTTGAATAATCTATTAGATTAAATGATATCATTTGAGTATGTGTTTAGACCTTTGATGAGACTATAGCTCCCTTACTTAAGCAATTGCTCTATTATTATTGCAATAAAGCCTATTGGCTTAGCCATACTTGGAACCACTCCAAGTTTTGTCACAAACTTCTTGATCTATATAGCCTCTTTTATCTCTTTTAAAATGACAATGTACTCAAAATCTATTGTAGAATCAACCACTTTATTTTTCTTGGTGTTTTTCTAGCTTACTATACCATCATTCAAATAAAACACAAACCCAGATTGTGATTTAAAGTCATCTCAATCAATTTAGAAACTGATATCACTGTAGTCTCTAATAATGAGTTCGTAATCCCTTCTATAAACCAAAAATGCATCCTTAGTCCTTCTCAGGGACTTTAGGATGTTCTTAACAACTATCTAGTGTTTTCTACCTAGATCAAATTGATATATACTGCAAACGGTCAAAGTGTATGAGACATCAAGTCTCATACATAGTATAACATACATGATTGATCTTATAGTCGAGGCATATAAGATCTTACTTATCTTATCTCTCTCATATTGTAAAGATGGACACATCTCTTTCAAAAGATATACACTATGGGACATAAGCATAAATCGTTTTTTGGATTCCTCCATAAAAAAATTATTTAACATTTTATCTATGTACATGCTTTAACTTAAGCCCACTGGTCTATGTTCTCTATCTCGATAAATTTTAATCTAAAAAATGTAAGTTGTGTGTCCTAAGTCTTTCATGGAGAAACACTTGGATAACCAAGCCTTTACTGATTACAAGTTTAGTATGTCATTTTCAATAATCAAGATGTCATTGACATATAATACTAGAAATACAATCACACTCCTACTAACCTGCTTATACACACATAACTTGTCTTCATTTTTGATAAAACTGAACTCTTATATAGTTTCATCAAAATGAATATTTCAGCTTCTGAAAGCCTATTTAAGCCTATAAATGAACTTTTACAGCTTGCATACTTTATTAGCCTATCCAGTAAGAACGAAACTATCAAGGTTGTGCCATATAGATGTCCTCTGCAAGGCTATCATTCTAGAAGACAGTTTTAACATCCATCTGAAAGATTTCATAGTCATGGTATACAGAAATAACAAGTATAATCCTAATAGACTTAAATATAACAACTGGTGAAAAGTTTTCATTATAGTCAATGCTATATTTTTGTGTGAAACCTTTAGCAACCAATCATGCTTTATAGGTATACGCATTACCTTTTATGTCAGTTTTCTTTTTGAAAACTCATTTGCACCCTATTGGTTTTACTCTTTCAAGTACATCCACCAATTTCATACTTAGTTTGGTACATAGAGTCTATTTCAGATTTCATGAAATTCAACCATTTATCATAATTTGGATTCGAGACAAAGTTATCATAAGTTTTTAGTTCGTCATCAGAGATGACCAATACATTGTTGTGCTAAGTCAAAAGAAAGCCAAATCTTTTTGGCTCGTGATGTACTCACGTAAAGCTACATAACTTTTGTGTGCTTTGAGGTTGTTCCTCTGGAGATTAAGGAACTTTCTTATTATCTATCATTTATGATGGCACATCGTTTTGTCTAACATCTGTTGTATCTTGTGGTATAGGAACTTCATCAAGTTTCACCCTCTTCCCACTAGTCCTCTTGAGAATAAATTATTTCTCATGAAACATGTAAGTACGAGCAACAAAGACTTTTTGCTCCTCTAGGTGGTAGACGTAGTATCTCTTAGTTTCTTTTGAGTACCCTAAAAAGATACATTTTTCAAACTTAGTGTTTAACTTATTCGAAGTCAATTTCTTGACGTAAGTTTTACAACCCCAAATCCTTAAATATTCTAGATTGGGCTTTTACCTAGTCCACAACTTATATAGAGTTTTATCCACAGATTTAGATAGGACATGGTTCAGTGTATAGACATTAGTCTTTAGGGCATGTCCTCAGAAAGACATGGGTAGATTAGTAAAACTCATCATAGACTTGACCATTTCCATCAAGGTTATATTCCTCTATTCAGATACACCATTATGTTGTAGTGTACAAAGAGGAATGAGTTAAGAGATCATCTCATGTTCCTTCAAGTATCTTCTGAATTCAACACTTAGGTATTCACCTTCACGATCACTACGAAAGATTTTAATTTGTTTCCTAAATTGCTTCTTTACCTCGTTCTTGAATTCTTTGAATTTATCAAAACATTTAGACTTGAGTTTCAATAAAAACACATAGTCATATCTATTATGGTCATCAGTAAATATGATGAAGTAGACTTCCTTATATCTAGTATGCAATATCATGGGCCTACACATATCACTGTGAATGATCTCTAACAGTTCAATCACCCTTTCACTATCTCTAGTGAATGGGCGTTTTAATTCTATGCGGCCTGACTTATAATGTCATAGATATGTGGCATTCAATATGTTTGTTTTCAAATATTTATTATTCTGTATATTGAGAATTTCATTATCCAGTTTTAGAATGTACAAACCATTATGCAAATCAACCATTTCATAAAGAATATTATTTAAAGCTAATGGTTATAGTATCATTAGGAAAAAAAAAATGAATATCCTTCCTTATCTAAAATAGACACAGAAATTAAATTTTGAGAAATAAATGGAACATAATAACATTTATTTAATTCTAAAACAAGCTTAGTGGGCACCCTAAGATAATAAATTCTTACAACTAATGCAACAATGTATGCTTCATTTCTAACTCGTAAGTTAACCTTTCTTTTGGCAAGCAATCTACTGTGCCACAATTCTTTCATATCAGAACAAATATGAGTACCACATCTTATGTCTACAACCTAGGATGAACAAGGAGAATAGTTTATCTCAATGACAAACATACCTAAAGTAGAGACTTCAACTACCTTCTTTTTATTGTTTTCTAAGAAGTAGACAACCTTTCCCTTCCCTATACCACCTGTTGGTTGAATAGTAGTATCTGGTTGCTTCTTTACTTAAGGCTTAGGCTTAGCATTGGCTTTGCCTTTGCCCTTAGCCTTAAATTTAGGTGCATGGGCTTTAACCACAAGCATAATAGTAAAAGTTACCTTTCGTACCTTTTGTTCAGCTTACCTGAGTATATACAACAATTCCTCAAGGGTTTTCTCCTTTTCATTTAGGTTAAAGTTCATAATGAAATTAGCCCACGATTTAGGGAGAGATTTTAACATTAGTTCAATAGCAAGCTCATTGTCTATGATAAGACTCAGGCTTACAAACCGCTAAATATAGCCAATCATCTTGACCATATGAAGGCTAACTTATCCTCTCTCAGAGAGTTAGTAATCAAATAATATACTTAACACCTTATATCATTCAGCCTTCATACGAGTGGCATAGAACTCTCAAAGGTGTGCAAGTATGGATGCAACATCCATTTCCTCATGTTGTTTTTTAAGCTCAGGTGACATAAAAGTTAGAATGAGACATTAAACTTCCACAGAGTCATTAAGATACTTATTAAAAGTATCTGCTTCCTCTTGGGTGGCATCGGGATAGGCTCACAGGGTAATGACCCCTCAAGGATGTACAACTTCTTTTTTCTAATGCAAAATAATCTAAAGATTTTAGTACCAATTAACGAAGTTGCTTTCAATAAGCCTATTTTCTTTTTTGAGAATTGATCAATACGTTAGGTTTAATATGATGATAATTTGATCTACAATTTACAGATAAATATAATTAGTAATTTTATTCATAATTAATATTCATTTTAGTTATGGATTTAATTAATTAAAATGCTTTTACCATTTTCCTTAAGCCAATAGCCCTCACTATTGTACTCATAAAGTTTTGATGAACTTTCTAGTGGACCAAGACCTTATTGCGTTAATTCTCCCCTTCGCTTTGGCACACAAGTTTGAATAATTAAATAGGTAAATTTCAAATTAATCACCAAAAGCCCATAATCTCAAGTTAGGTTTTGGCGCAAAAAATCATGCAATCTCAAATATGACTGTGGGTACCATATGGTAGATATTATATATCACCTTGCATCGACAAATGCATTCCTTACTCATGTCTCTAATATACTTCACCTTCGCTTTGGCAAATAAGCAACGTACACTAGTTAAGTCAGACCAATATAAACATCTTCTAATTTTCCACTTGGTAGAAGTATACCATTCGCTTTGGCAAACAAGGTTCCAATGAATAAGGGCTTAATTAGGGCATCATATTGGAAGACACCAATTTAATCTTAGACTTAATATTTAAATTAAAGGTTTTTAATTAATTGGTCTCATAAGATTTTATGTTGCATGTAAAGTGATATTTGGAAAAAAAAAAATAACCATTCACATCCATCTAATAACATAAAATTAAAATGTGTCAGTAGACAACCATAATTAATGTCAAATCTCTCGAGCCAAGAGAGGTTTGATTAGTCAACTTAGGTGAATATTTTGTCTTCGAGTCTTTGCTTTCACGTTTGTCCTTTTCACCTCCAGTCTTTAATAATTACATGGTTTTATTTCCTAGTAACATTATTCTAAGAAAATAAAATAACAACCTAAGTTAAAGAAGAAAGGGAATTAAGGTAGGACATGCAGACCTTATTTGAGAATTAAAACCCAAAGAAAATAACAAAATAAAAACATTTCCATCGATTAATTGGTTGTGTACTAGACACCATACATACATACATCTATTTATACATATCCAATTAAAATTAAATTTTAATTATTAATTAGCCAAGTGTTAAATTACATTTTTATCCCTAAAACTTTGTAAAATAATTGTTCAACCCCAAAACTAAAGAAAATTTCAGTTTTGGTTCTAATTCAATGAAACTCGAATAAAAATCAAATTCCTAATCTCAAAGGGCATGTAACCATCTCAGGAGGCATACCAAGGGCATGATAAAGGACCATCATACCTAGTTTGCACCAAAAACAATCATGGCTTACGTAGACAACTACCTAGCCATACGCAAGTTTAAGGTGTAGAGAGTGCACCACTGACAGCACACAACTTGGACAAAACTACCTAGATAGGTGTCTTTCAACGACACACTAGCCCGTACCTTAGGAATAGGACAGGGTAGAGGCTGCCCTACCATATCTAAGTGGCCAGAGCTTAGGTTGCCATGCTCGTTGACCCACAAAATAGATTCTATCCAAGTGCGCATTGTGTCATAGAATAGCCTTACTATGTACAACACCACCCTATTTAGTTTTCATTCAAGTTGTACAGGGTGATGTTTCCAACCTTGGTTTTTGGACTTTCCAGTGATAAGAAATCTAATAGCCATTGTGTAAAGGTAAACCAATCATCTTGTGAGCAATAGTGGCATGTAAACCACGTTCACGTGACAAACCAACTATCAATCTAGAATTTAATCTTGCATCGACAATTAAACTCAAAATAATTTTAAGAACAATCGCTCAATAAATTTAACACATCTTTACATTGTTCTTGAACTCAATAAATTATGTGGCAACATGATTGCAACTCAATTTTATCAATTTTAGGGTTTTAATTATTTATTAATTACATGTTATAAATATGGCCATAAGTCATAGGTATATTTTCACAAAAGTATGCCTAAACGGTGACTTTGATACCACTGCAATATTTTAGGGTGTCGTTAAATGACAACGCAACAAAATTAAAAATTTTAGACATATATCAAAGATCCTAAAAGCCATCTAGGATACTTATTGTAATGTATAAATTCATGAATATGTTAAACACAGGTAGGGTGTTTATAAATTATACCTGCATTGTTAGCTCCTCCAAGACTTCACGTCTCTATGTAAAGATCACTATCCAACCCTCTTGAGGTGGCACCTTAGTATCCATACAGAGCAAGAATAAGAGGTGATCTAGAAAAAAGGATGCTAGGGTTTTTGTCAACTGAATCATAGAAATTAGATCACGACAATGGAAGCTTATGTTAACAAGATTCTAGGCATAAAGATATGTGTTTTGGATTGTTGTGTTAAAAAAAATTTGACTTAAACTAAAAACCTTTACTTATAAGGTGTGCGTGAATCTTAAGTTAGTTAAGACTCTAACTACTTAGGTGATAAAGTGTCCAAGAGTTCTTATTAAATTAAGACTTTTAATTTATTGAAAGTTTTAATGCATAGGAATCCTAATTAAATTAGGATTCTAACTCAAACCTAAATTTTCTATCAAACAAGGACTTTGAATTTATTAAAAGTTTTAATGAATCGAATTAGGATTCTAACTCAACCTAAACTTTCTATCAAATAAAGACTTTGAAGAATCCTTATTGAACCAAAACACCTTACCTATGAGTTAACTCAACCAGTTGACTCGCATCTATCATTTGGCTTTGCTCAATTGGACTTTTAATGGGTCCAGTCGAAACCATGTAGTGCATTTGCATAATACCATATGGCATCGTGCACACTAAATAATTCTAGTCGAAACACATCTATATGTTTCTCTTTTTCCATGATCTCAGGATTGTCATTAAACGATCTTTGTCTCTTAGTTTGTATCAATCCCTTAATACGTGTGACCCATAAGCTTTCTATCAAACCAGTAGTGTCTGAATTAAGGTCAAATTCAGACATAGACCAAGATTGGCCTCTAGCAAAGTGTCATGGCCACCCGAACAATAGAGTGTTAGTAAATATCTCTATAAGCTTTTACAACATCATAGTTACATGCAATTCAATCTTTTCGTCAATCGATATCTCTCAAAGCTAAGACATAGAAATGTGTCTATCTTAGTAGTTCCTCAATTTAAGCTGATACACATTAATGACTTACACGGATTAGGCTATAACCTCATCCTACTATGGTCATAAATTTAAACAGTCATGAATGTCTTTCAGCATTTGCACATGAGATATCTTTTCCTATGGTCAAGAGTGACAAATCATTTATTGATGAACTATAGCCTCTATATATCTCACAATATGATTGTTCATTACCTTTATGATACCCTATTATGATGATAAGCTAGATAGTGTCAAACAATACTGATCCTTACATGAGATAATCTAGGGACCTTAAGTCAAAGGATCACATGCACCTGTGGTGTTCAGAGGATTTGTTCCATAGACACTAGAGCAACCATCCATATGGATATCCTTTAGCGGGGTTAGTCCAATGAACACATCTATAATGTACATTCATATATTGCACTAAGTTGTTACCACCTTTTAGTAAGGTCACTTAATACTATGATAATCTCATCACTATTACATGTGTCTTTGGTCATTCTAATGTCAGAATTATGGACATTTCTAAAATAACCATCTAATTTGTGCATAAGGTTCCCACGATCAATCGTTTGATCCCTTTGTCATAATTCTACCATTCTAAAGATATGTTACTCATATAATCTTATAATAGACAAACATATAAACTGAATAACTACAAATCATTTTATTAATTAATGAGTAAATTACAATTACAAATGTCAAATCAATTGGCTTTAGGGTATCTATCCCAACAATTTTCATATAATGGTCAGTTTGGAAACGTCCATAATTCCAATATTATCTTGATCATTAGCATAGGTAATATGATTAGAATTATTATAGTGTTAAACAACCTTACCAAAATGTATTAAGAAATCTCAAATATCAAAGTTATGTGCTTACAACCAAGTGCAACACATGAATGAATGTTATGTAAATGTGTTTACTAAACTAGCCCACCAACATTGTGTATTAGCAAAACAAGCAATATTTATGGCAAAGAGCAGTATTATACAACAATGTCAACATGATAAGATTTCAATAGATTGAAATCATTTAACCCTGGATCCATTTGTAAAATATTTTTGATAAATTATATTGTGACAAAAAATTATAATTAATTGACAAAATTGAAATGAAAATGAAATCATAAACACAAGAAATTTTTGTTTACAAATTCATAGAATTTCAGAATGAGAGTTCATGAGAGAATATGACTTGAGAATAATGAAAGATTAAGAGTGTAAGTGTGAGGGTATATAAAATTTGGAAAAGGAGGGAGAGTTTATGTAGGAAATTTGAAAATAAAATATAATAAAATAATTTTTTTAATTATGCCAAACAGCTACTGGCCTACTAGTAGCCATTATGGCTTTTGCCAAATTTTAAATTTTTTTATTTATTAAGTTTAGTGAACAGTGTCGTAGTTTAGATGTCAAGGCCTACGACTCGATCTGAAAGGCCCATAGGCTTAACACAACTTGCTATAGTAGCAGGACATTCCCTTCCAGGTTAGACAAATTTTTCGTACTTTAGGACTTTTTAGATGTAGGCTACATACAACCCAAACCTCCAATCATGCCTATTTTCATTTGAGACCTCTGTTCATCTATATTAGACATATTTTTAGTCTATGTGAAACTACGTGTAGTTGTGCACAAGTAATAAACACAGGCTTGTACATAAATAATGATATCTTTTAATGTAATTATGTGATTTTGAATTAAAGATAAAATAACACCCAATCATATAGTGATATATTATTGTTTATATATAATATTATGCTCATTGTTTATGTATATAATGTTACTTTTTTAGTCAAATCTCTCGTTAGGGTAAGCTAAAAAATATTATCTTTTAATAAATTTACTAGTTTTTTTATTTATTAAGAATATCTTTCATTGCTGGTCACAGCTCTGTTATATTTAAATAACGAAAATTTTTTAAATCGCATTTATTAATGCAAATAGTCATACTTAGTTACCTGTAATTGTAACATCTCTTCCCCCAATTTCAAATTTAATTAGCTCTTTTGTTTACAGCCTTTTCCCACCATTTCAAACTTAATTAAAGTTTTTGTTTACAACATGTTTCTTAATTTTAAATTGGCCAAAGGATTACTTCCCAACCAAGGATTGTTGTTTTCCCAAGTATCCCTCTTTAACTTTAAAAATCCCAAATACCCACCCATGAGCAGTTAATTTAACAGAACCCTAACCTCTTAAAAATTTATCTCTTTTCCCCCCCTTAAACTTTAAAAACTAAAAGTTTTCCCCTAACCTGAGTTTTAAAAAATGACAGTTTCCCCTTAGGGTTTTGTTTTCAGATCTCTGATGTTAAATCTGATGTCGTTGTCAGTCGTTTATCCCTCCTGAAGCTTCCTCTCCCTCTAACAGTCTCTTTCCACCCATTTGGATGCTCGATCGTCGTCTAATGAGGCTTGAAAGACTATAGGAGATGAAGAGCCTCATCGGGGAAGACAAAGCTCTTTGTTTTCGTTTGTCTTCCCAGACGAAGACGAAGATGTCGTCTTCGTCAACTCTTCATCTTTTAGAAGAAGATCAACACTAAACAGACATCCAAATGGGTGGAGAGAGACTTTTTGAGGTAGAGAAAGCTTCGAGAGGGATAGACGGTCGACAATGTTGTCGGATTTAGCATCAGAGATTTAGAAACCGAACCTTAGGGGCAAACTGTCATTTTTTAAAACTTTGGTTGGGGAAAAACTTTTAGTTTTCAAAGTTTATGGAGGAAAAGGAGATTATATTTTATATTATTTCTAATACTATAGATAAAATGATGATTTTACCCTTACTACCGTTAAATTTAACTATTCATGGGTGCATATTTGGGATTTTTAAAGTTAAAAGGGGGATACTTGGGAAAACAGCAATCCTTGGGTGGGAAATAGTCCTTGGCATTTTAAATTTAATTACTTTTTATTTAATTTTTGTACCTATTTCCAAATTTGAAAATATTTTTTTTCAATAATTAAGAAAATTACAAATTAAAGTTTATGTAGAATTAATTAGACATGTCAAAAAGGTCAAGCCGACCTGTAGTACGACTCAAACCTCATTTTTTTAGCATGGCTTGCAAAGCCACAAATCGCTATTATAACAGGTCAACGGATCGTGCACGCCATACTGAAGGCCTTGAGATAAGGACTACAAAAAATAATGAAAAGTAAAAATAATTAAAAATAATTATAATATTATATGAATTATATAATTTAGTAAGTTTGCCTCAGAAGGCACAACTTGAGGGATTCTGAATTGTACCACAGACTTTATAATTTAAATGGGTTGCCTTAACCTATGAGGCTTGCACTATAATTAGCCTTAACCCTGCAAGGTAGGTCGTGTCAAAATCGGCCTAATCCAGCTCATTGCCAGTCTACCAGCTCTTGAATTAACGCTTAAAAATGAAAAAAAATATATAATATAAAGTATGACTTTATTCAGAGATATGGGTGTGCATAATTTAGTTCAAACCATAAAATCAAACTGAACCGCTTGAAAATTACAATTTGGATTGAGTTAAAAAATTTTCAAACCGTTTTTTCAGTTTAGGTTGTTATTTAGACAATTTTCAAACCAAACCAAATCATAAACTATATTTTTTAATTATATATGTATATATATATATATTTCATATTTATGAAATGGAAATAAACTCTAAATTGAGAAAATTGGTGACCAGGTTGAAATAACTCTTTCAACTCTAAGGAATTTATATTCCATAAGAAATAAAGTTTTTGAAAGGAGGATAAGAGAAGATGTAAGACCAAGTGCACTAATAATCAATATACTGGATAAGGATAAACCAGACAACTCGGATGCAGAAAGTCACATTTCGAGGAACTTTTCAACCAAGAGGATAGTTGGTTACAAATTTATACAAATACTAGTATATGAAGAAGAAAAAGATACTTCATCTATAAAATGATAATGAATCACAAAATTCGTTGTCATACATTGGTACAAGGTACAAATGATACTTGTATCACAATGGAACTGGAATTCCTAGAATATAAACCTTACTCTTTAGATATTCTGATGGATACAAAAGTGACAAAATGTAAAATATTGCTTTCCACAAGAATTGTGGAAACAACTTGATTAACCTATCATGAATACTGTTGCTGATGGAGGACAAAGTGTAATTACAGAATATATCCAAAACGTAACCATACTGTTAAATAAGAAAAAGTTTGACCTAAGAGAAATCTTACTATTAGATTACTTAGAAGTTAACTTTATTCTTGGAAACTCATTTTTGTGAGGATAGATAGAAATTAGGCCATTCATCCAAGATAATGATCATATTATTCTTGGAGGTCACGTTAATCCTATCTTAGCAAGGCCTAAGATCTCTAAAGTCAAAAATGGTTTTAGACCAAAGAAATTAAGGCCTAAAACATACCATGTCATTTTCTCTGTAAAACCTAAAGAGAAGTGGTGAATAAAAGAAGTTGAGCTAAGAAGAGATAGGAAAATGATTTGTAAAAGAATACTTCAAAAATTTCCTGCGTATCATAAAAATTGGATTGTACGAGCTAGATCGCAAGAGGAAGACACCTTTAGAGCATAACTTGAAAGCATGGTTATAATAAAAAGGCAAGAACATTTTGAAGTATTGAGAAGTCATGATAACTTTTTAAATCTTGAAGACATCAAAAAACTTAAAGAGGAACTTTCTTTTTGTTTTGATGAAATGTCATTAAAACTTTGGGACATGAATGGTATATTTGTTGAAATTAAACTAAAAAATCTGGTGATAAAGTCAAAATAGACTCTCACAGATACTTCCTAGATACAAAAGAGGAATTTAGAAAACAAATACCAAAACTACCAGCTAATGGACTAATACGGGAAAGTAATAGTCAACACTTTTCGCCAACTTTTATGGTGATTAATAGAACTAAACAAATAAGAGGAAAAGCTAGAATGGTTATCGATCATAAGATACTTAATAGTAAAACTATAGATGATGCCTATAAAATACCTAACAAATCTACTTTACTAAATAAAGCAAAGTTTGGAAAAATCTTTTCTCGATTTGATCTTAAGTAAGGATTTTGGCATATCAAAATGTCTGAGGAAAGTATACCTTTGACGACATTTACTTGTCCAACTCCAAGACCACTTTTCAAAAAAGGTGTTGGATTTTCCTAATGTGTAAGAATCTATACACATATTATAGCAATTTCTTAGACTAGCAAATGAAATAAAGGAATATGCCCCAAATTTAACTATGATTATAAATAGATTAACAAAGAAAGTAAGCTCAAAAGTTTCATGGGAATGGATTAATTATACCAATTGCGTTATCCAGACAAAAGACTTGATCAAGAACTTACAATTTTTAACTCTCTCAGAAGACTTAAACTCTATGATAATAAAGAGTGACGCTTCTGATTATTATTGGGGAGTTCTAAAGGCCAAAGGAACTAATGGTATTGAATGGCTAGTTCAATATACCTTAGGAAAAATCTCTATGCTAGAAATAAATTATCCTACCTATGAATTTAGAGGCCAAACAATGCATTAACAGATTTCAATTATTTGTAATCAATCAACAATTTACTTTAAGGATAAATTCGAAGTATTTAACTTCTTTTATGAGACTGCCTTTAAAGGATAATAAAACTAGATTAATTAGATGGCAAATTTGTTTTGCTGAATATAACATAAAGGTTGAATATATATCTAATTAGTCTAATGTTATTACAAACTTTTTATCCAAACCTATACAGGAAGATGGATCAAAAGGAAATTGAAACAAAAGGAAATTGAAAGACGTTTCCCTTGTTCTAAATGCATATCAACATCTCATTTAAGAAAAAATTGTCTAACCAAGAAACTTGCCAAGCAAGAAATAGAGACAACAAATCTGGATATAGTTGCTCAACAAGTAATAATTATTTTATTTGTATCTAAACAAGATAGTCTAATTTTTAATAAGTAGGAAAAACTTGCAACACCCCAAGTATTAATACATTCTAGGACACAACATTCGCAATAACTGGATACTTCTGGAAAATCCTAAATACTAAAAGGCAAGCACCACTAGAGTGGTGGAAAAACAAAAGCTAAAAGTGTAGCAACAAACAAACTCTAATGTAGGAATAACAACCAAGAGGAACTTTGAAATTGAAGAAAGTAGCAACAAAAACTATGAAAAATAGAGGAAAACATATAACTACTACTAAAGAATCCAATAAAAAGGAGAACTCCAAGAAACATGGAGGAAAGCCTAAAGTGGCTAAAATTGTCAAAAGACAAGATGAAACTATTATAAAACATGATAAAATTGTAGAAAAACAAGCAAGTGAAAAAAAGAAATTACAGGAAGTAATAAGTATTGTAGATTAATTCAAAATCCTTGAACACCTCAAGCTAATAGAAGTTAGTAAGGCATTATGGATGACTTGGAGACATAATGTTGAGTAACTATTATGACAGTTTTAGGGCTAGTAGAGCTCAATCAATTAATGTAGAAGCTAGCTATTAGACTAGTATGACTAGAAGCTAATAAAGTGTATTACGAAGAAGAAAAACTCCATAGGAGATTTATTCTTCGGTCCCAACTATTTTTAAAGACTAAACTAGTAAAAGAAATAATATGATTTGTTATGCCTTATCTCGAACTAGTTATTTTAGAACACTAATAGCACTACTGAAGGAAAAAGATGTTAATAATCTTCTAGCATAACTATCTATATTTTTAGATAGAGTTATGGAATTAAAAATTCCATGGAAACTCTTTAAAAAAGGAAAATTCAAACAACACTTAAAAAGTGGATGGATCGATGTAATGGAAATTGATATGCAAGAAGCAATTATAGACCTTGAGATACCCAATGTTGTGAAATAGGCACTGTGTGTCCTAGATAAAAGGATTTACATGTTCACATGTATTACTACTTCTTTTGTTCAAGAAGATGATAATATGCAACCTGTACAAATATGTGAATTTGTTATAGGAGAACCATGGTATCACATAATGGTTCGAGAAGAGGTCTCTATAGAATAGTTTGCACTATAGCAAATAAAAGAGAAACTTGATAAGGAGGATCAGTATTAGACTAGGTTACATATAGGGAAACTATTATAAGTCCAAGCCAAACTAGATGAACTTTTGAGGAGAAAAACTATAGTTCATATAGATAAAGGAATTGCAGTAACTTTCCCAAACGAGTATGCAAAAGCTCAAGGTACTATATTCAAGGCAAATCAAGCTTAATTATGAGAAATGGCAGATGGATTCAAATTCCAAAATATTTCTCAATAAGCTTTAATGGATACTACAAAATATACTCTTCAGTTAATTTTAACTCAAGAAGCTGAAGCCCAAACGAAGTAGAAACCTAAACTGCAGATGAAAACAACAATACTTTTGGAAATTTTATGGACATAATAAGTAGGCCTACATCTGTCTAATCTAAAAGGGAGATTCGATTCGCCCAAAATAAATTATCAACATGTGAAACGCATCATGTATCAAAATAGGAGCAAGACAAGTAGAGGGATAAGATGTTGCCAACACTTCAAGATCTACGGATAAGAAGCTACAGACATTACTCCATTAGGAATAATAATAACTAAATTGTGTAAGACACGTGGGAGATAAAGACCCTGATGTTTATTATATTATATTAACTTTAGTCAAAGTGTAAGACATGTAGGAGACAAAGACCCCGTGTTAGTTGTCGTTTTGCATCGACCGATTCCATTAGGATAAGGTTTTTGTAGAATTATTAAAATGTGAATTATTCTATCTAACGAATTCCAAATGTTTTAGAATCTGAAGCTTAACTCCTTTTTACAAATTGAGAGAGGTTGTAAATTATTCAAGAGTACAAAATTTAAAAGGAATTCTTTCAAACTTATGTTCTTGCAAATACTTTGAACAATTAATCAAGGTACTTTTAAATCTCTTCTAATTATATTATGATCATACATTTACTAATATAATTGTTCAATTTTCATTAAGATACATGCATGCTATAATGAAAATAACAATTAAATTTTGATGAAAATTAACATTTGTCAATTGATTTTTATATTGTGGTGAGAAGTCGTATCATAGCAGTTTTATTAGTAAACCATGATTAATCAAAATTTAATGATTTAATAATATTATAATCGAATAGAAAATAAAGTTGTTTGGGACATTATTGGTGGACGTCAAAAAACTTTATTCATTTTTTATAACAATATTATGAACAATGAACTAAATGGAAACAGGTGCTTATACAAATCTTGTTTTCATTTAGATAATGGGATTGAAAATAAACCTATCATAGGTTTATTGATTATTTTCATTATAGCATCTGTAGGTATACTTTAGGTTTTTTGGTCTTTTTAGTATTTTTTCCCTATAACAGGTTATGCTTGAAAAGTTTTTATATGATTTGTGGCAAGCACGACTGTATATGAAAGGCTATATGCTTGTGTATAAAGTGGTAAAGATGGCAAAAGGATACACACCCGTATAAATAGGATACATGGTCATGTCTAGTCAACAAATTTTAAATTCTACGATAAGATATGTTTTGTGGGAATCTCACAACATGGTTTTAATGTTTCATTCTAGGATACACACCCATGTGTTTAGTATACACACCAGCGTATATTTGTTTAATCTAAAAATAAAAACGATCGCAAAAGAGGCATCACTAACTTTTTCTCTAAAATCATTTTAGCCAAACATGAGAGAATGAAGGATTGGAGAGTACTAGAGTCACTTTTTACTAGGAGAAAAGCTTTTTGGAGTCATTCAGGCCATGGGAAGACTAGTGTCATCATTTTATCAAGGTAAGTAGCATGATTCCTTGTGATGTTATATATTAGGTGTTACTGATGACTTAGAATTGAATGTAAACATGATATTTGATTGCTTAGGTAGTTATTTATATATTATATTGATAATGGAAGTAGGGATTGATTGAGTTTTTCCATGATCATGGTTCTAATTATGGTTTAAAATTGTTTTATTGCAGTTTAGTAATGATTCTCTTTATGTGGGGTTGTTAATATAGTGTTAATAGGTTGTTCAGGTTGGTAGAAGGATGGAAAATTTGCTAAGATTCGTATTTAGACTAATGAACCTTTTATTGTAGTGTAGAATGGGATAAACTTATTAGGGGTGTGTGTGTACCATATTAATGACGTGTAATTCATTAATTCATGTGTGTAGTGCAGAATAGGACTATGTGGTAAGATGTGGTTATGAAATATATCTCTTTTGGAAGTGTGAAAAGTGTAAGATATTAGAATTAGAGTTCTAGAAATTCTGGAATTTCAGTGACACACATCCATGTGTATTTAAGAATATTCACCCGTATAAGATTAGGTATACGGGAATGTGAAATTAGGAATAGACACATGCACTTGTGATATGGGACACACAACCATGTGCCTTGAACCAAAGGTACACTTTCGTGTGTTTTCGTCCCATGTCATGTAAGTTGGTAATACACGTTTGTGTGTAAAGGATACACACCCCGTGTATATTTAAGGAATTTGAAAATAAAAACACTTATAATTAATGAAAATATATGAAGCTTTGCTATGAGCAAATGGATTAAAGAAATGATAAATTTACCCCCATAAGGGATGTTTATAAAAGAAGGTCAACAATAAGAACTTAATAAGAGTTAATAGTAATAGAAATCAATAAGGATGTGCCCGACTATAAAAACGATGGCACATACCGTGATCAGATCATTTTTGGGTAAAAAATTTAGATATGATGTACAATAATGTTATATGCCACCAAATTGTGTGTAAAGTGGTAGTACAAGCAATAGAGCTAATAAATCTACGTAATTTTGTACCGATGATAGGCGTTGTAACATTTAAGATACATGTGCGAAGATAGGTGAGGTCTAAGGACCTACTGTTTGAGTAATATTTTCTTAACAACTCTAGTTCGATTGGCATGTGTATGAATTATATGTAAGAATGACATTCGAGATGTTATAAGCTTTAACATGACATTTAGGATGTTGATGTACATTAGTCATTCAAGATGACACCCTGTTATATGAGTATGGGTGTCAAACATTAAAATAACTTAAATGGGCATATAGAATGTTAGAGAATACATCCTTGAATTTTCTTAGAAAAAAAGTAACACCACTACATATATTACTTTTGCTATTTACTGAGTACAAATCCACTCATGTGTTTTCTGTGAATTTTAGAGGTAGGATTCTAGAGTAGCAAAGTGGCGACAAAGAGACTAGTGGTATAACTCATTACAGCACATGAGGGTAGAGGACTTGGATGTTTTTTGTTGTCATTCATAAACCATTCATTACACTCTTATAAATACTTTAGATGTATAAATGCATGTGGATTTGACTATTATTGGTTTGGATTGATTTGTATGAACTCATACTTACGTTTGGATGTTTTCATTCATATTAGCCATGTGGGAAATAGTCGTGACACTAGGGGCAATAGTGACAATCAAAGAAAAAAGAGTTTTTAGTCTTAAAGTTCTAGAAAGGACTAGAAAAGCAAGAAGATATGACATCGAGGTGAGAAGAGATCCTTGCATGTTAACAATGCAATTGTAGACACACTGATGAGTATATAGCTACTTAGAGGATTTATTTCAAATGCAAATAGTTAAGAAACTTTTCCCAAGAATGTGTTGTAACAGCACTAGCCCTGACAAAGCAAACTGGGAGATAAGGATAAGTTAGGGTCTATACAGTGACCTAGACTTAGGTTCAGGCTAACCTATCTGTTGTGACTAGTTAGTTAATTTTTCACTCATGGCTTTTATATATACTGATAGATTTTGGTGTTACTCACAACTTTATTGCTTAAAGGATTAAGGAAAGGTAAGGGTTAGAGTCTACCATAGTGTATGACATTAGTATAGAGATGCTAAATGAAGATAAAATTCAAAGTAACTAGATGTTCTTATGTGAAACAATGTTCTTAAGAGGTAGAGAGATAGTGGTAGACTTGATAGTGTTTGACATGCTAGACTTTGATATAACATTGGGCACGAATTTCTTAAGCCACTATAAAGTTAAGACAGACTGCAAGAAGAAGAAAGTTTTATTCCAATTGGAAAATGGTGAAGAATTCTCATTTGGTGAAGGTAAAGTATTGAGCATGATGATCAACAACCTAAAAGCTAAAAAAATGTTAATGAAAAAGAGTTCAAGGTACCTAACTCATGTGGTAAACAAGCCTACGAAAACCACCCTGAGTTTGTAATCCACCCCAATGGTGTATGAATTTTTTGATATGTTTCCAAATAAGTTGCCTAGATTGGCACTGGTGAAAGAAGTGAAGTTTAGTATAGACTTGGCCTTAGGGACAGTAGCCATTTCTAAGGCCTTATATAAAATGGCATCAATGAAGCTTCAAAAGTTGAAGAAATAGTTATAGAAGTTACTAAACAATGGATTTATATGACCGAGTCATTCTTCAAAAGTTGAAGAAATAGTTACAGAAGTTACTAAACAATGGATTTATATGACCGAGTCATTCGTTATGGGGTGTATCGATCCTTTTTGTAAAGAAAAATATGGGTCGATGTATATGTGTATTGATTATCGGGAGTTGAACAAGGTCATTATCAAGAACAAGTATCTATTGCCATGGATTGATGATTTATTTGATCAACTAAAAGGTGCTTTGGTGTTTTCAAAGATTGATTTGAGATTAAGGTACCATCAACTCCAAGTAGCCAAAAAGGATGTTCTAAAGACAGCTTTTTGAATAAGATATGGGTACTATGAATTTGTGGTGATGTCATTTCGTCTAACAAATGCACTATGATCTTCATGGATTTAATAGACAAGGTGTTTCGAGATTGTCTTGATAAATTTGTTATTGTATTTATAGATGATATATTGGTGTACTCTAGGTCTCATGAAGAGTATGAAAGGTATTTGATATTTGTGTTACAAAGACTATGTGAGAAGTAGTTGTACGCCAAGTTCTCAAAATGTGAATTTTGGTTAGATTGTGTTATTTTTCTAAGGCATATGGTATCAACTGATGGTATCTCGATAGATCTGTGTAAGGTTAAAGTGGTGTTAAAGTGGCAGAAACACAAGACCCTTCAAGAGGTGAAAAGTTTTCATAGATTAATAGGTTATTATAGACATTTTGTAGAGGGCTTCTCTAAGTTAGCTCGATTATTGACTGAATTGACTAGGAACAATACCTCTTTTATGTGGTTTGATATATGTGGAAGGAGTTTCCAAGAATTAAAGAATAGATTGACCTTAGCATTAGTTTTAGCCTGACCTACAAAATGAGAAGCATATGATTTGTACACAAATGCTTCTAATTAGGGTTTGAGAGCAGTATTAATGCAGAAGGGGATATTGATAGCTTATACCTCCAGATAGCTAAAGAATTATGAGGTTCAGTATCTTTATCATGATCTAGAGGTAGCCACAGTGAATTTTGCTTTGAAAATTTGGCGAGATTATTTATATAGAGTCTGATGCAATATCTATTCAGATTATAAGAGTCTGAAGTATTTTTTCACTCAAAGTGAGTTAAACATGAGACAGAGGAGATAGTTAGAATTAGTTAAAGATTATGATTGTGACATTCGATACAACCTTGGAAAATTAAATGTGGTAGTAAATGCCTTTGATAGATAAGTGATATTATCACAGGTCACAACATGTTAAGAGTTACAAAAAAAGATAAAGAAGGACTAGATTGAGCTAGTTATGAGAATACTGGTTGATTTGAGGATTCGATCAACAATGTTGGACAAGATTCAAGAAGCTTAGTTATCAAATAAGTGGTGCATCCAGATGAGGAAAAAGATTACCAAGAACACGATATCTGATTTTAATATCAATTAAGAGGTGTTAAGATTTATATATTGTGTGTGCATTCCTAAGGTGTCTAACTTAAGGCATAAGATCCTATCTAAGACTCATAATTCCCTTTACATTACCCACCCTAAAAGTGTGAAGATGTATCAAGACCTAAAGAAGACATTTTGATGAATTAACATGAAAAGAAATGTGGTAGACTTTATGGTAAAATTTTTGGTATGTCAATAGGTTAACGCCAAACTGTAAGATTTTGGTAAGAAAATTAACATTTTTAGATCATATTCACATCATATGTAACAATGGTAATATAAAATTTACATGTTGTTTCAAGAAATAAAGCATAGAAATATGTAAACTACCTTATATCTTGTAACTTGCACCCTTCAAGGAGGAAAAATGGAAACTTTTCTCAGCAAAAGCAAGAAGAAGAAGAAAATTCTCTAATTTTTCTACATTTTTCTCTCATTTATTAAGCTTAAACTTGATATTTATCAAGTTAAGCATGTGTCCAATTTCTATTGGCTTATAATTAAAAGTAACTAATATTTTGACACATGTTGATTAATTTGTGCCCAAATTTATATGTTCCATTTTCTAAACAATTTCAAAAGTGTAAAATGATAATTTTGCCCATTTTTCGAATCTTATTGGAAAAGTACCATTTTTATCCTTAGAAAGTGCTAGCCAACCGTGGATAAATATTTTCATCTTCATAACACCATTCTCTTACTTGAAATATGGGTGTGACCTTCAAGGTTCATAATGATGTAGTCATGGGTCCCATATCAAATGATACATTTCATTATATCATTGTATAACTCAAAACTATCGTTAACCGATATACTTCGTTTTCCTCTATAAAACGAAACTCCCATTGATCATGTAGTGTCATCTAGCAATGCCCCATAACCCCTACATCACAATGAAGTACAAGCTTCACATAATACCAAATGAACCTTTCTTACTCACACTTACCATGTAGTCTAATCTTTTCGTCGTTACATCCCGATTAAACTTAGATGCATGGAATGTCAAAATCCAATATTTAATTTTTTTGAATATCAAGTTATACCTTAGAATATGCCACATCGAAACTTTTTTCATGTAAACTTTTATCTACACTGATCAGTGTCTTAAATTTTCATGTTTTTCGATATTCGTATGAGAACTCGAGAGCAGTCGAGCTAACAGATCCCTATATGATCATCATTTGTCCTTTCGCTCAAGCAACATATGATTACAGCAACTTCTGAACAAGACATGATTACCCTCGTAGTATACACCATATGAACCATATATTTCAGAACGAAGCACAATCGTGATATCTCAAGTCAAAGGATCTATACACTAGTATAATTTATGATTTATCATTGACTACATATTAATGCCCATGTGATCATCGTTTAGCGGTCATGTTCGATAAACAGTATAATATAATAACCTTTGATTAGTTCTCTAACCATCAAACAGTTCTATTGTTTACTTGTGTATATCTACCATGTTTAATATCATCCACTGATATACTGTGATGATATAACACACACCCACTATGCAATACTATTGTCCAAACAAATTGCCTATGTAGGGAACGATTTGATGACGTTTATTAAAACTCATTGGGATTTTTCACATGTCATATGCATGTAGCTAATATGGATGTAATATACAACTACAACATAGATATAAAAGTGACACATAAAACATGTGAAGTATGACAAAACTCTTCTTTTATTAATAATTATATGCAAGATATACAACCCTTGAAACTAATAAAGTGATTGGTTTTTAGGGCATATTCTAACAGAAACATCGAAGACTATATGGATTATTGCACCATTTGATTAGTCTTGAATGAAAGTAGGAGTATATTTCTATAGACTCTGTGGTTAGTTTACTGAGAGTTTGAGGTAGACATAATGCCTTTTAGGTCATAGTAGACCGATTAACCAAGTTAGTGCATTTTATCCATGTTAAAAAGGGTACCAACATAAATCAGTTGGGTTATATAAACATCAGGGAAATTGTGAGATTACACAAAGTACCTAAAACCATTGTATCAGATAGAGAAACATGATTTGTCTAAGCTTTTTGGTAGAGTTTGTAGAGTTTGATGGGTACTAGATTAGTGTTTAGCACTACTTATCACCCTTAGATCGACAGAGAGACTAAGAGAGTTAATCAAGCGATAGAAGATATGTTAAGAGCTTGTTGCTTGGATCAGGGCGTGAGTTAGGTTGTGGTGTCACCAATAATGGAATTCTCTTATAATAATAGTTATTAGACACCCATTTAGATGTTTCCTTATAAGACACTTTATAGGAGAAAATGTCGATCACTATTACATTAGGAAGAGATTGGTGAAAATGATACATTAGCAAAATCTTTAGGATCGAAGATGTAAGGTTGATTTGAGAAAGGATGAAACAGGCTTAGGATCATCAAAAAAGTTATGCAGACCAAAGAGGTGAGATTTAGAGTTTATTTTAGGTGACAAGGTCTTTGTGAAAATTGCCTATTACTATCATGTAATGAGATTTAGACGAAAAGGTAAGCTAGCACCAAAGTTTATAGAACTTTATGAGATCTTGGAGTGCATGGGTAAGAGTGCTTATAGACTTGTATTACTGGCAAGTATGGATAGGATGGACAGTGTATTTCATTTGTCATTATTGCATAAGTATCTCTGTGACCCGACTCATGTGTTAAGAGTTGAAAATGTAAAGCTTAGAAATGATTTGGCCTATGAGGAAAGGCCGATTCAGGTTCTTGACAGACAAGTGAAGCAACTCAAGAAATACATTCCTTTGGTTAAGATCCTTTAGAGGAATCATCGTGTAAAGGATGTCATTTAAGAGGTGAAGCAAGATATGATGTAAAAGTTCCCACAACTATTCGAGTAAATTTTGAGGATGAAATTCATTTAAGGGGGGAAATATGTATCATCCATAGTATGCTTAAAGTTATTTTGGTCTTTTTAGTATTTTTTTTCTTATGTGACATTATGCTTAAGAAGTGTTTATGTGACTTGTGGCATGCACAACCGTGTATAAGAGGCTATACGCTCATGTATGAAGTGGTAGAGATGACAAAATGGTTTTTTCGCATATTGTATGATTTGGTTAATTTTGGCCAAGATACACATCCATGTAAGTTAGATACACGGCTATGTCTAGTCAGCAAATTTTGAATTCTAGGATAAGGATATATTCTGCAGGAATCTTGTGACATGGTTTTAATGTTTCATAATTGGCATACATGCTCGTGTGTTTAGTATACACGCCCGTGTCTGTCTGTTTAATTTGAAAATAAAAATGATCATAAAAGAGGCAAGACTCACTTTTTTCTCTAAAATCTTTTCAGCCAAATAAGAGAGAATAAAGGATTAGGGAGTGCTAGAGTCACTTTTTGCTAGAAGAAAAGCTTTTGGAAGTCGTTCAGGCCATGAGAAGACTAATGTCATCATTTTATCAAGGTAAGTAACATGATTCCTTATGATGTTTTGTATTGGGTGTTATCGATGGTTTCAAATTGAGTGTAATTTTGATTGCTTAGGTAGTTTCATATATATATATATATATATATATATATATGTATATATATATATGTATGTATGTGTATGTGTGTGTGTGTGTGTGTGTGTGTGTGTGTGTGGATAATGGAAGTAGGGATTAATTGAGTTTTTGCATGATTGTGGTTCTAGTTATGGTTTAAAATTGTTTTATTCTAGTTTTATAATGATTCCCTTTATGTAGGGTTGTTAATTTAGTGTTAATGGGTTGTATGGTTGGTAGAAGGATGGAAAATTCACTTAGATTTGTATTCGGACTCATGAACCTTTGATATGTAGTGTAGAATGGGATAGATTTATTAGGTATGTGTGTATATCATATTAATGATGTGTAATTCATTGATTCATGTGTGTAGTGTAAAATAGGATTGTATGGTAAGATGCAGTTATGAAATATGTCTCTTTTGGAAGTGTTTTGGTAGTATTTGAAAGTATGAAAGTGTAGGAGATTAGAATCAGAGTTCTGAAAATTCTAGAATTTTAGCAACACATGCCCATGTGTATTTAGGAATATTCACCCCTGTAAGATTGGGTACATGGGGGTATGGAATTGGGAATGGACACACGTCCGTGTGGGATAGGACATATGACTGTGAGCCCTGCATCAAGAGTGCACTCTCATATGTTTTTGTTACATGTCATATAGATTAGTAATACATGCCTATGTGTAAAGGATATATGTAACACCCGGATTTAGGTATGTCAGCAAACTCCACTTCCAAAATTAGCCCTAGAGTTAATTTTATAACTTGTTGTTTAAAGAAATTGCAAAAGAATTATAAGAAACTACTAAATGAGCAATAATTTTCAAAGGGGCTAAAATGGTCATTTTAGAAGGATTTAAGAGACAAAGTGGGAATGTAAATTGAATGACACACTTGAAATTATATAATGGTGCTAAGAGTTTTTGGTAATTGGATAAGGATAAAATAGTCATTTTTAGAAAAGGTTAAGGGTAAATTAGTTCAAAATGCTTATAAAACCAACCAACTATTCATTTTCTTCTTCTTTGGCCGAGAATCTCCATAATTTTACTAAAGCTTTTTCTTCAAGCAAAAAATAATCAAAAGACCTAGCTAAACCACCTAACTTTTAGAGCCTTTAGTTATAAAAAGTGTAGATCTATCAATTCTGATAAGTTCTAAGGTAAAAAATTTAATTTTTAAGAGATGTGAAGTTTAGAGTTTTGATGGATGATTATATTTTTGGTTGATTAAGGTTATTAGGAAGAAGAAAAGAAGGAGGATAGACTTAAATCACCTAATTAGCAAAGAAAAGGTAAAAATTTCATACTTTACATACTTGAAGTAATTTGAGTTAGGTTATTTAAATAACCTTTACTTATATAAGTGTGTAAGGTATTAGAATTAAGGTGATTTATGCTTAAAAGAATAAAGAAATTCATTAGGACTTATGAAGTAATTTTTGTCATAAGGGTATTTTAGACATTTCATATTCTTGGGGTTAGCTTAGTGGATTTTGTGTATTGAGTATGTGAGAAATGATGAATTGATGGAATAATTTGCACTAAGGGTAGGCATATAACTTTTGGCCATAAGGACAAAAGTGTCAATTTATGTGATATAGATTTATTTTGCTTAATTATGTGCATGGTATGTGCAATAACCCTTATAATAAGCCTATATTGTATATTTTGAAATTAGTTTGATGCATAAGATATATATAAATGTATGAGAAAATAATATGATGTTTGATAAGAAATGAAAAAAATAAGGGAAAACAATGAATGGACATATTTCATATTATGGTTATACATGTAAACATGAGGAATCATAGCATATGCATGATTTCAGAAAAATAAAAAAAGAGGAAAAACATTTTCTAAGTTATGTATGTTTTCAAAAAATGGAAAACAAGTGTTTTTGGTTTTATAATGACTCATATGATGCAGGAAAATAGAAAACATACTTAAAATCCTTACACGCGAGCTGTACTGTGTGGACAACAAAGAAAGATATTAGTTGTACTATGTGGACAACAAAGAAATATGTCAGCTGTACTATGTGGACAACAAAGAAGAAATAATGAAATATACCTGTAAGAGAGGATTGTACCTTGTATAGGGACTACGAGTACTATCTTATGTAGTCTAGACCGGTCAATAAAAATATTTGACAAACTAAAAAAAAAAGAATTAGCAAATATTTTATGAAAGTCATTTGCATTAGAATCATGCATGCAAGCTTATGTGGCTGATAAAGAGTTGAGAAAGATGTATGATCAGAAAATAGAAAGTCATGACACTCATACATGGATAAATTATAATGAGTGAATCATATTTGTATAGTAAGGAAACGAATAAATGCTTGAAAGAAGAGAATTATGATATGTGTTTAATGTATGTTTCGTGTTAATTATTTTGTATATGAATAGCTCAAACACGCTGAGTATGGAAGAGATTAGTACTGGTATGAAATGTTTTAAGTATTAAGTATGATCTTCTTACTGAGCCATGGTCGCTCACTCCGTTTAAGTTAATATTTTACAGAGAAAGAGTTGCAACAAAGATTCCTGGGGAGCATTAGTGAGACATGAGACTGAAGGAAAAAGACACCATATTTTTGTTGATTTATATGTTTTGATATATATGTGAATATATGCATATATATATATATATACTTCATCTAGATATTGGTAGATATGTATATATTTTGTTTCTTATATGTATATATGTGATTGTGTATATCTATATCTATATATGTATATATATATGACTAGTCATTGAAATTGGTTATAAAGTTTCTATGGGTGATAATTTTTATGATGGTTATTATTAGGTATTTATTTTGTTAATTGTGATTAGGTTGATGAAAATCCAGTCGGTTGGTAGAACTGGTTTGTATGAATTGCTAATTAGGAGTGTTATAGGGCATTAAAATAATAATAAAAAATTTCTCCAAGCCCTTTAAAATAAGGAAACTTTTACCGTTTTTCTGTAACACACCTATTGGTTATGAGGGGTTACATTTTTTGTATCAGAGCACGATTTTGGGCGCTCAAAGGTAGATATAATAAAATGTGTTATAATATAATATATCTATAGTTTTGTATTCTAGTATTGCATAGGTGCCCCTTATGTCTTATAGATTAGCTCCTGAGAATCGACTATAGTAAATTGTTTTCTTTGCCTAGATTCAAATAATAGAATGATAAAATCCTTATGTAGTTACACTTATGCAGTTATTAGATAAGGAGTACCACAAGACGAGGATGGGGTATTCAGAGAGAGACGGGAGAACTATTTAACCCAACCTTGTCAGGTGGTTTAGGATTTGGGCTAGCAAAAATAAGAGATTTAGTCCGTTAGGTGTTGACCGAGAGTCAAGATAGACCCACACCTGAAAATATAGCCAGAGATGTCATCCGAGATAAGATTAGAAGTGAGATTCGTGAAGAGGTCATAGAAGAAATCAGAAATGAAATGAGGAATGAGGGGAGAGGGGAAGTTGGAGTTCAAAGGGGACCTGAGCCCATTTATTCCTTACCTAGTCAGCATACCCCTCTTGAATTTAAAGGTACTAAAGATCCTTTGGTGGCTGATGAATGGATCAAGTAGGTGGAAAGTACCATGGATTTATTTCCTATGACCGATAGAGAAAAAGTTCGGTGTGCTAGTTTCTTGATGAAGGGAGAGGCTCGCATATGGTGAGACCTAGTTAAAGAAACTAGAAATATGGATCTAATGACCTTGCATGACTTCAAAAGGGCATTTGAGGCTTAATACAGAACAACTTATGTGGTAATAGTTAAAGTCTAGGAGTTCATTTCTTTGCAGTAGGGGGAGGGTTCAGTAAAGGATTATTCTACCCGTTTTAATGTCCTATCTAGTTTTGCTCTAAGTATGGTGAGTACACCTAGTCTCTGACTGGATAGATTTCTTCAAGGCCTTAGACCGGAGATAGCCTTACATATGCTAGCGGGACCATAACCTCCTCAAACTTATGAAGAGGCATTGGAGAGAGCATTGAGGTTGAAGGTATATGTTAATAAGCTACCCAAGAATGCACCCTCTATGACGACACCTCTATTAGTGGTGAGATGAGCTATGGCAATCTTTCTACTTAAAGCATCGACTACCACATTTACTTTACTTGATTGATATTTAATATCACATTCATAATCTTTTAACTACCGAGAGACATACGCTATCACCTTACCCCTTTGCATCAGCACAGCTCCAAAGCCATTATGCGAGGCATCATAATAAATATCATAGTCTACACCCTTCTCTGGTAATACTAAAATAGGAGTTGTAGTCAACTATCTTTTTAGCTCTTGGAAACTCTTTTTACAAGCATCAGTCTATAGAAAATGAGTTCCTTGTCTAGTAAAAGTTGTAAGTGGCTTGGCCAACCGGGCAAAACCTTGTACAAATCTCCTATAATAGCCAGCTAGCCCTAAAAAGCTTCTAATCTCTTTCACCGTCTTCGGTCTCGCCCATTCAAATATTGTTTCTACTTTACTGGGGTCTACAGTTATACCTTCTTTAGTAACCATGTGTCCCAAAAATACTACTCATTCCAACCAGAATTCACACTTAGAGAATTTGGCATACAATTTCTTTTCTCTCAATCTTTATAGCACAAATCTCAAGTGTTCAGTATGTTCTTCTTCTGATCTGGAGTATATCAAGATATCATTAATAAATACCACCAAGAATTTGTCAAGGCAATCATGAAATACTCGATTCATTAAATCCATAAAAATTGTTGGGGCATTAGTCAATCCAAAGGGCATCACCACAAACTCGTAGTGCCCGTAACGGGTCTGAAAAGTTGTCTTTGGAATAACTTGCTTTGTAATCCTCGCCTGGTGATAACCCGACCTCAATTCAATTTTGGAGAACACAGAAGCTCTCTTCAATTGATCAAATAAATCATCAATTTAAGGCAACGGGTATTTATTCTTCACTGTCAGTTTATTTAACTCTCTATAATCTATGCACATACGGAGTGACCCATATTTCTTTTTGACAAATAGTATGGGTGCTCCCCAAGGAGAGTGACTAGATCTAATAAAACTCTTATCTAAAAGTTCTTACAACTGTTTCTTTAATTCTTGTAATTCAATTGGAGTCATCTAGTAGGGGACCTTTGAAATTAATGTTGGGCCTTAACCCGAATCAAATATTTTATGAAAGTCATTTACATTAGAATCATGCATGCAAGCTTATATGGCTAATAAAAAGTTGAGAAAGATGTACGATCAAAAAATAGAAAAGTCATAACACTCATACATGTATAAATCATAACAAGTGAATCATATTTGTATAGTAAGGAAACGAATAAATGGGTGAAAGAAGAGAATTATGATATGTGTTTAATGCATGTTCTGTGCTAATTATTTTGTATGTGAATAGCCCAGACACGTTAAGTATAGAAGAGTTAGTACTGGTATGAAATGCTTTGAGTATTGAGTATGATCTTCTTATTGAGCCATAGTCGCTCACTCCATTTAATTTAATATTTTACAAGTAAAGAGTTGTAGCAAAGGTTCCCGAGAAGCACTAATGAGACATGAGGCTAAGAGAGAAAGACACTATATTTTTGTTGATTTATATGTTTTGATGTATATGTGAATATATGTATATATATATATATATATATATATATATATATATATATATATATATATACTTGATATAGATATTGGTGGATATGTATATATTTTGTTTCCTATATGTATATATGTGATTGTGTATATATGTATCTATATATGTATATATATATGACTAGTCATTGAAATTGGTTATAAAGTTTCTGTGAGCGGTAATTTTTATGATAGTTATTATTAGATATTTATTTTGTTAATTGTGATTAGGTTGATGAAAATCTAGTCGGTTGGTAGGATTGGTTTGTGTGAATTGCTAATTAGGAGTGTTACAGGGCATTAAAAATAATAATAAAAAATTTCCCCAGGCCCTTTAAAATAAATGAACTCTTACCGTTTTTCTGTAATACACATATTGGTTATAAGAGGTTACAATATACACCCGTGTATATTTAGGGAATTTGGAAATAAAAACATTTGGAATTTATGAAGAATATATGAAGCTTTGTTATGAATAAATGGATTAGAAAAATGATAAATTTACCCCCTATAAGGGATGTTTATAAAAGAAGGTCAATGATAAGGCCTTAATGAGAGTTAGTAGTAATGGAAACCAATAAGGGTCTATCTGACTATGTGGACAATGACACATAACCTAATCGGATCATTTTTCAATCGAAAATTTGCATAAAATGTACAATAATGTCGTAAGCCACCGAACTCTGTGTAAAGTGATAATGAAAGCAATGGGGTTAATAAATCTATGTGATTCCACATCGACGATGAGCGTTATAACATTTGGGATACGTGTGTGTAGATAGGTGAGGAATGTTTTCTCAACAGCTTAACTCTAATTGGCACATGTATCAATTGCACATAAGAATGACATTCATGATGTCATATGTTTTCATATGACATTTAGGAGGTTGATGTACATTGTAAGGGTTAGTCATTCAAGTTGACACCTTATTATATTAGTGTGGGCACTAAGCACCGAAATAACCTGGATGGACATCTAGGATGCTAGAGAATACATCCATGAATTTTCTTAGGAAGGAAATAACACCATTACATATATTACTTTTGCTAGTTACTAAGTGCGAATCCACTCACGTGTTTTCTATATGACTTTCCAGGTAGGCTTTTTAAATAACAAGGTGGCGAAGGAGAGACTAGTGGTATGACTCGTTACAGTACATGAGGGCAAGGGACTTGGATGTTTTTCATTATCATTCATAAAACCTTTATTATACTCTTATGGATACTTTATATGTATTAATGCATGTGGATTTGACTGTTATTGGTTTGGATTGATTTTTGTAAACTCATACTCACGTTTCAATGGTTTCATTCTTATTAGCCAGATAATGTTTGAATTATAATACTTCATTCTAGTTCACGTTTCAGATAGTTGGTTTGATTAGAATGTTTTATATTTAATAATTGTACTAGCATACTATAAAAGTTTGATAAGTCACGTCTCTGGGGGTGCAAATTCCAAATAGAGGTAAATGCCTTAAGTGGTGTTACAATTATAGATAAACTTGAGGAGTTAAATATCAAGATACATAATCTAGATAGGAAACTTAATTACACGATTTATTGAATATTTTTTGTAAGTTAAGAACTAACGAAGATAGAGGAATTAATCTCTTAAGTAAGTTCTGATTTACAAAGGATAATAGTTCTGGAACGTGTTCTTACTATTTTGCTAAATAGGTAAACTCGAAACATTTGCTGATAATTTTGGCTTTGCATATATTATCACAAGGATAGGAAATTATCCTATGTCACTAATCTTTAGTGATATAGAGCAAGCATACCCTGTCAAGGGATAATTTTGGCTTTACAAATATTATCATACAGATAGGACAAATTTATCAGTTCTTATGGTCTACAATATATGAAGCTTTTGGATGAGCCTAGAGGCTAGCACCGAAATCTTAGATAAGGTAAGGGACTTGAAGAATCATGAAGGAATATTTGCTTTTTCAAGGATATGCTCTCAAGGAAGTTTACTAAGATAATAATATCTAATAGAAACCTTGCAGAAGTTGTTGTTTTAAAAGCTTTAACAAAGTTTCGTCTTTGTGACATGTGCCAATTCAAAATTTTCATCTATGAATATAAACAATATTTTTATCAGTTACCTGGAGGCACATAAGAGATAATGAAAAATAGCCAATGAGACCTTGAAGCTACTTTTAGAAAAGAATCAAATAGTTGATTTTTTAGGAGGAAGAATCAAAGTTGTAAGACAACTAGTGAGAAAAAGATTTCTGAATGCAAAGCTTGGCAAAAAGGCTAAAAATAAGTCGAATGAACTTTAAGGGAATCCTAAGACAATATTGTTGTATTAAAAATAAACCGGATAAACTTTAAAGTAGGAAAACTCATAAGAGGAGAACTAAGTTCTTTAGAAAAGATAAGTTCAAGCCTAAGAAATTTTGGACTATGAGGAGAAAACTTGTCTATAATAAATCAAAAATTTTTTGACCACGGAAGATTTATGAGAAAGACAAGGAAAGCTTTGTTGACAACAAAGGAATGAGAACCCAAAAAGTAATGCACCACTTGTCCCTTAGGGAAAAACATAAAAAAACTGCAACTTTTGTTCAATATGTGGTAGTACAAATCACTATACAGATAGATGTCCAAACAAGGCTAAGAAGAAAGTTAGTGTTAAACTACTCAATATAGATGAGAACACTAGATCTTTTGAATACAAACTTGTATTCACATACAAGGTAAACTTGGATGATGAATCAGTCTATGAATTGATTTTGAAATACTTTGAGGAATCAAAAGATACCTTGTCATTTGACGAGGAATACTTATTAAGATATGATGAGGAATCATCAACTCTTCGTAGATTAAATATCCTTATGAATAGAATAGAAAATTTGATTAAGTCTTCTAATCTATTCAACAATGATGAAGAACTCATATTGCTAGATAATGAGGCATCTCTTAACTCGATTATAAGTTCTTCTATGAGCTATAAGGATACATTAGTAAACCTTAATGAATGAGTGATTCCAAAACTATCTTCTCGAGAAGTTTTTGAAAAATCTTAATGATAGATATTTCAAGCTCGAGAACTAGAGGATGTACATGAAAAACCTGTAAGAGTAACCCTAACTTAGTCAAATGAAAGAGAAATCATTCTATCGAATAATGATTAGCTATGAAAGGTGCATGAACTTGTAAAACAGACAAACAACAAGTATCATTATATCCAACTAGGAGCTGTACAAGTTCATGTACAAGGATTATTTTGTGGTGGTATGAATGTTCCTCTTCAGGTAGCATTATTGGATAAAAGATAGACTACCTTTAGTGAAACATTAGTTGGAGGATTTCATGCTAACTTAGCTTGAAAATACTATTATGGAATGATCCGACCAGGATAAATGGTCAATCTTAAAGATCCAAACCTTTAAGGAATAATGGTGTTACTTCTCACCACAATATAAGAATCAATCAACCAAAGTTAATTTTCATCAAATTTTAATTATCATTTTTCGTTATACCATGCATGCATCTCAATGAAAATTGAACAAGTATATTATTAAATGTATCATCATAATATAATTGGAAGATATTTAAGAGTACCTTGATTAATTCTTCAAAATATTTGAAAAAGCACAAGTTTGAGAAGAATTCCTCTTAAATTTTATACTCTTGAATGATTTACATCCTTTCTCAATTTATAGAAAAGAGCTAAGTTCAAGATTCTAAAACATTTGGAATTTATTAGAAAGAATAATTAAACACTTTAATAATTCTACAAAAGTCTTATCCTAATAGAATTGACCAATGCAAAATGACAACTGACACTGGGGTATTTGTCTCCAACATGTCTTACACTTTGACTAAAGTTAATATAATATAATATAATAGACATTGAGGTCTTTGTCTCCCACGTGTCTTACACACTTTATTTGTTATTATTCTTACTGGAGTAATATGGGCAACTTCTTATCTGTTTGGCAATGTTTTGTCTTTTCATTTGTTTTTCACGTATTTTGATACACACTACGTTCTATGGGGTTGATCATTTATTTTAAGATGATCATATCTCCTTTTGGGCTTAGAAAGACGTATGGCTGCCTATTAAGCTTGTAAAATTTCAAAAAGCATCTTCGTCTTTATCCTTAATTGGGTTTCTACTTCGATTTGGGCTTCAGCTTCTTGAGTTAAAGTTAATTGAAAAGTATCTTTTGTAGTATTCATCAAAGCCTATTGGGAAATATTTTGGATTTTGAATCTATTTGTCATTTCTCATAGCCGAGCTTGATTTGGCTTGAATAGAGTATCTTGAACTTTTGCATACTTGTTTGGTAAGGTTACTATAATTCTTTTATTTATATAAATTGTAGTTCTTCTCCTAAGAAGTTTATCTAGTTTAGCTTGGACTTGTAATAGTTTTCCTATATGTACCATAGTCCAGTACCAATCCTCTTTATCAAGTTTCTCTTTCATTTATTATAGTGCAAACTGTCCCATAGAGATGTCCTCTCAAACCATTATGTGATACCATGGTTCTCCTATAACAAATTCTCATATCTATACAGGTTGTATATTATCATCTTCTTGAACAGAAGAAGTAATAATATATGTGAATGTGTGAAACCTTTAAAGGCATTTTCATAAACTTCAAATCTTTCCTTAAAGTAAATTCTTGATTGATTACGAATAACTAAAATCTGTGAATACGTTTTTTGGCCACTAAAACCTCATTTTTGTGAGTAGGGTAATTTATTTCCAAAGTAGAGAATTTTCATGAGACATATCAAACTATTCGTTCAATACCATTAATTCCCTTGGCCTTTAGAACTCCTCCTTAATAATAATCAAAAGCATCACTCTCTATTATTATAGAGTCTGAGTCTTCTGGGAGAGTTAAAAATTGTATATTCTTGGTCAAGTCTTTCATTCGGATAACGCAGTTGGTATCCTCATTGGTCCATTCCTATGCATCTTTTGAGCTTACTTTTTTTATCAGTCGATTAATAATCCTAGCCAAATTTGGGACATATTCCCTCATTTGATTTACTAGTTTAAGAAATTATTGTAATGTGTCTAGATTCTATCACATTAGGAAAATCTAACAACATCTTTGAAATATAGTCTTGGAGTTGGATTCCTCTTTCTCCAAATTCCATTCCTAAAAATTTTACCTAAGTCTAGAACCATTCTATCTTTTTGTTCAGATAAAATCATTCAGTTTTCAAAGAACCTTTTTGTTATTTGTTCTAGATGATTAATATGATCTTTTCTAGTTTTACTAAAAACTAGTACATCATCTACATAAATAACACAAAATTCAGATAAGTCAAAGAACAACTTGTTCATTTTCCTTTGGAATATTGACGGTGCTTGCTTTAGTCAAAAAAACAAGACCAACCATTCGTATAATCCCTTTGGAAAAGTAAATGTCATCAAAGGTATATTTTCCTTAGACATTTTGATCTGCCAAAATCTTAGACTTAAGATCAAATCGAGAAAAAAATTTTCTAAACCTTGTTTTATTTAGTAAAGTAGATTTGTTAGGTATTTTGTAAGCATCGTCTATAGTTTTACTATTAAGTATCCTATAGTAGATAACCATCCTAGCTTTTTCGCTTATCTTTTTAGCTCTATTAATCACCATAAAGGCTAACAAAGAGTATGGGCTATTATTTTCCTGTATTGGTCCTTTAGCTAGTAATTTCGGTATTTGCTTCTTAAATTTCTCTTCCACATCTAAAGAGTATTTGTGAAAGTCTATTTTGACTCTATTAGCAAGATTTTTTAGTTCAATTTTAGCAAATATACCATTCCTTTCCCAAAGTTTTAATGGCATTTCATCAAAATAAGGAGAAAGTTTCTCTTTAAATTTTTTGATGTCTTCATGATTTAAAGAGTTATTATGACTTCCTACTACTTCAGAATGTTATTTCCTTCTTATTATATCCGTGCTCTTAGGGTATGCTCCAAAGGTGCCTTCCTCCTATGATCTACCTTGTGCGATCTAATTTTCATGATGAATAGGAAATTTTTGAAGTATTCTTTTACAAGTCATTTTCCTATCTCTTCTTAGCTTAACTTTTTTTATCCACTACTTCTCTTTAGGTTTTACAAATAAGATTATGTGGTTTGTTTCAGGCCTTAATTTCTTTGGTTTAAAACCATTTCTAACTTTAGAAACCTCAAGCCTTGCTAAGATAAGAATAGTGTAACCTCTAAGAATAATATGATCATTATCTTGGATGAATGATCGCACTTCTGCCTATCCTGCAAAAATGAGTTTCCAAGAATAAAGTCAATTTCTAAGTAATCTAATAGTAAGACTTCTTCTAGAATAAACTTTTTCTTGTTTAACAATATGATTACGTTTTGAACATATTCCATAGTTACACTTTATCCTCCATCAGCAACGGTATTCATGATAGGTTGATCAAGTTGTTTCTATAATTCTTGTGGAAAATAATATTTTCACATTATACATTTCGTCGCTTTGTATCCACCAAAATATCTAAGGAGTAAGGTTCATATTCTCATAATTCCAGTTCTACTATGACACAAGTATCAATTGTACCTTGTACCAATATATGACAATGAATTTTGTGATTCATTATCATTCGTGTAGATGAAGGATCTTATTCTTCTTCATATACAGGTATTTGTATAGATTTGTAACCAACTATCCTCTTAGTTGAAAAGTTCCTCGAAATGTGACTTTTTGCTTTCAAGTTGTTTGGTTTATCCTTATCTAATATATTGATTCTTGGTGCACTTGGCCTTACATCTTCTTTTATCCTCCTTTTAGAAATTGAATTTTTCGGGGAATATAAATTCCTTGGAGTTGAAAAAGTTATGTCAACCTAGTCATTTCCTCAATTCTAATCCCAAGGTTTATTTCCATTTCCACATACTTAGTTGTGGTATAAGTGTTAAAACCTAATTCCTCGGCCATGTAAGTTGTCTTGGTTTTACCATGGTCAGGTTTATTAGAATGATTGAGTTAGATCCTAAGCCATGCATTTCTGTATTTGACTAGGAGTGCATTGATATAAGATTGACAAAATTGACCAAGCTGTAAATTATCTTATATTGGATTACAATTCCATTACTGGATTGTAATAGATCTTCCAATCCAAAGGTATGAATTCGTAGCACCATTATTCTCCTAAGGTTTGGATCCTTAAGGTTGACCATGTGACTTTGGTCAAATCATTCTATAAGAGTCTCGTAAAGTTAAGTTGACATGAACTTATCCAATTAATGTTTTACTAAATATGGTCCATTCCCTTTCCAGTAATGCTACTTAAACAAGAACATTCATACCACCACAAAATAATCACTATACACGAACCTGTACCGTTCCTAGTTGGATATAGTGATACTTATTGTTTGCCCGTTTTTCAAGTTCACATACCTTTTGTAGCCAATCATCATTCGATAAAATGATTTCTCTTTTGTTTAATTGAGTTAGGGCTACTCTTACAGGTTTTTCATATACATCCTCTAGTCCTTGAGCTTGAAATATTCATCGTGAAGATTGTCCAAAAACTTCTCGAAGAAATAGTTTTGGAATCACCCATTCATTAGGGTTTATCGATGTATCCTCATAGCTCATAGAAAAACTTATAATCGAGTTAGAAGATGCTTTATTATCTAGCGATATGAGTTCCTCATTATTGTTGAATAGATTAGAAGGCTCATTTAAATTTATATTCTATTCATAAAAAATATTTAACCTATGAAAAGCTGATGATTCCTCATCATCTCTTGATGAATATTCCTTGTCAAAAAACAAGTTATCCTTTGATTCCTTAGAGTTTTCTGAAATTAGTTCATAGACTGATTCATCATTTGAGTTTACCTCATATCCAAACACAAGCTCATATACAGAAGATCTAGTGCTCATAACTATATTAAGCAGTTTAACACTAGCTTTCTTCTTAGCCTTATTTGGACATCTTTCCGTATAGTGATCTGTACTACCATATATCCAACAACAGTTGTAGTCTTTTATGTTTTTCCCAAGGGACAAGTGGCACAATACTTCTTGTCTTCTCATTCCTTCGTTGTCAATGAAACTTTCCTTGTTTTTCTCATAAATCTTCCATGGTTAAGGAGTTTTGATTTATTATAGAAAAGTTTTCTCCTTACAGTTTGAAAGTTTTTAGGCTTGAACCTATCCTTTTTAAAGAACTTAGTTCTCTTCCTATGAGTTTTCCTACTTTGAAGTTTATCTAGTTTATTTTTAATACAACCGTATTGTTCTGAGACTACTTCAAAGTTGTAATAGTAAGTGTCATCAAAACTAAGCTTTTTAGCCTCTTTGTTAAGCTTTGCATTCAGACATCTTGTTCTCACAAGCTGCCTTACAACTTCGATTCTTCCTCTTAAAAAATCAACTATTTGGTTCTTTTCTAGAAGTAGCTTAAAAGCCTTGTTGGTTGCTTTAACCCACCCATTGGGCAACTTGGTGAAAAAGGTATTTTTCATTATCTCTTGTGTGCTTTCGGTAACTGATAAAAATATCGTTTATATTCATAGACAATTTTTGAATTGGCACGTCACAAAGACAAAGCTTTGTTAAAGCTTCTAAAGTAATGACCGCTACAAGGTTTTCATTGGATTTTGTTATCTTAGTAAACTCCCTTGAGAGCATATCCTTGAAGAGGGCAAATATTCCTTCATGACTCTTCAAGTCCTTTACCATATCTATGATTTCGATATTAGCTTCTAGACTTATCTAAAAGCTTTCACAGTGTAGATCGTAAGAATCGATAAATTTGTCCTAGGTCCAATGACTTATTTTGCATATGGACCCAATTTACAGTTTCCTAATTTTCGATAACATCAGCCATATTACTGACACAGTCAATATTTTGGAAACTTTTGCTAGATGGTATTTCCACCAATCTATGTGTTAGGTTAGACGTAAATTCTGACTTTATCTTTGTAGGATAAGTCGTAGGTATGTACTCAAGCTTTGAGATTTATTGTAAAAACCCTTCAAAAGAGTGTAAAGTGCTTTTCATTCCTTTTAAGGGATCATTTTTAATCTTCGTTTTCCTGAAATTAGAGATTAGATTATCTAGATCTTCCATTTTTAGTCCTAGAGAGATCTTTTTAGTTTTCCCTCCCTTAGAAGTTATTCTTTGTTTTTTAAGTTCCTCTTTGTAATATTTGCTAATTTTTTTGGCATCTGAAAGTGTTATATCTGAAAGTCCTGCTTCTACCTTATGTTTACCTTCTTTTTTTGAAATAAAGTATTCCTTTTTTATTGCTTTTAAATATAAGTTTTCGACTTTTTCCCAATCTCCTTAGGATACCTAAGCTACAAAGTTTGCATATCTCAGTGATAGACTAGGATACTTACTTTGTAGGTTGACAGTGAATTGTTTGAGTGTTTCCTCGTCTACCATGCTTTTCTTAGTTAGGAAGTAAGATAGGGGATATCACAAGTTCTTCTGGATTTTGAGACCAATATTCTATAACAACCTCTACTTTATCTAACCATTTATTTTGAAACTCTAGTTCATATGTTTCAGTAGTTGTAATCTGGGTAGGTATAAACTGGGATATCATGGCACCTTATCGCAAGACTTTATGAATTGCGTCGAGTAATCTTCTTACTCTTAACCACTCTAAATAAGCTTGTCAAATATGTAGGTTCTCATTACAGATATCAAGAATACACTGTCTAATCTCTTGTTTAGTATATCCTTCAACACAGTATACTTGCTCTATATCACTAAGGGTTATTGTCATAAGGTAATTCTCTATCTTTATGATAGTATCCACAAAAGCAAAACTATCAACGAACATTCCGTATTTACCTATTTAGTAAAATAGTAAGAACACATTTTAAAACTATTATCCTTTATAAATCAGACCCATGTTATTAGTAAACCATAATTAATCAAAATTTAATGATTTAATAATATTATAATTAGATAGAAAATAAAATTGTTTGGGATGTCATTAGTGGACGTTAGAGGACTTTATTGATTTTTTTTATAATAATATTATGAACAATGAACTAAATGGAATCAAATGTTTAAATAAATCTTATTTTCATTTAAATCATGAGATCGAAAATAAATTTGTCATAGGTTTGTTGAATGCTATCATAGATAAATCTAAGGAGTTAAGTGTGTGTGTGTGTGTGTGTGTCTGTCTGTCATAGGTTTGTTGAATGCTATCATAGATAAATTAAGGAGTTAAGTGTGTGTGTGTGTGTGTGTGTGTGTGTGTGTGTGTGTGTGTGTCTGTGTCTGTGTCTGTGTCTGTGTCTGTCATATTTGTTGAATGCTATATAGATAAATTTAAGTGTGTTGTGTGTGTGTGTAGAAATTAATGATTTTAAAAAGTTTAAACTATAATAGTCGAATCGTGTATTAAAAGTTAAATTATCATATCATATGTCGTGTATTGTATCGTATGATATACTTTTAAAAAATAAAATAATTAAAAATTATAATTGACATGCAATCATTTAGAAAAATATTACAAACATCTTTAATATTTTAAAACATTTTCCATACACCTTAAAAAATTGTCATATCATCTTACTGTATCATATAATATATTTATTGTATCATATTAATTTGATACACTTTATGATACGTATCATTTTTCACTTGCGTCACATCGTATTATAGGATATGTATTATATATTGTATGATACTAATAACTATGATTTAAACTGTAATCTAAACATAATCAAACTGTATTTTTTCAACTTAATTTAGTTTAGTTTAGAAAATTTTTGAACTATTTTTTTATTTTAAGTTAAATAAATTTTCAAACGGTAACAAATTGGATCATGCATATTACTGTGCAGAAATAAATTAAAAAAAAGTGGGAATTCTTATAAATTATGACGGGCTAAAAGCCGCGTGTCGCACAGTTAGGAGTGTTCGGGACGGCAAGATAGTGGAGAGTAAAAGAAAATGGAGGAGAAAGTGAAGTGCTTGGCATTGGTAGGAGCTGGCGCTCTATTGGGCTCCGTTTCAACTGTTATTCTCTATAAACTTCTTTCAAGGTAAAACTAATGGCTTTACATTTTCATTTCTAAATTAATTATCATTTTGTTTATATATCTCTTTTATAATTATAATAGACAGTAAATTTGTGATATTTGATTGCAGATATATGGCAGACACAAGCTCTGAAAATGGTATTCAATTGAATGTTAATTTCTTTCTAAAGTTTTAAAATTTTGATATTCTTCTTGTTTAACTGTACAAAGACAAGTGGATTACTGTTTGATTTCTTCCGTCAATTGTTACTTTGGGTATTGCTGCGCAGATTTCTTTTTCGAAAAAAATGTTCCTTGGATTGAAAAATGGGGAAAAATTAAGAGTGTGCTTGATCGGATAATCCAAAAACAGGACTTTGAGAACAATAACAATGATAATACTTTTGGTCTAGAGCAACAGAAGGAGAGTTCTGTTTTCATTTGTTTTTAGAATCGTTTATTTTGAAGCCACTGAAAACATCTAACACCAGCATTATTATTGATTTTTTTTTTTTTTTGTAAAATATGTTTGTGGATTTCAAGAAGCTTTTTTTTGGGTAGGTACCTGATGGCATCCCAAATTCTTAATCTGTATATTTTTATTTTTCTAATGATAACTATTAATAGGTAAAGAACTTGTATCTACTACAGCAATTGGTTCTTGTGCGATGAAGGGTGAGATGCCAGGTTTAGATATCCTGAAAGATGAAATAGTTTCTGAACAACTGACCAGGTACCATTCTTTTTCTTTTCTTAATTTAATTTTCTCTAACTTTTTCTTACTGTCAAACTTATTAAAAATAACACTGAAGATGAATTTATCTTAAGCAAAAGAGTGCAATCAAAACAGCTTGATTAGTTACTTGTGACATGCCAGTTTTAGCCTCTATAGCTGGGTTTTGATGCCAACTTTGGCTTGCCATGAAAATCAAATAGTTATTGGATAAGTTATTAGTTAGTTTTATTTATTGCTTAATTACCTTACTATTCTTGATGGGAAAATTGGAAGGATATAATTATGAGAGAAGCAGTAATAGGGATGAAATTTGGTGATAGTGGAGATAGGGAAAATTCAAAAGTATTTCAAAGAAACATGGAATCTTGTGGAGATAGCTAGTATTTATAATGCAGTTCGTATTTCAAGTCTTAAAGAAAACAAATTAGACGTTTAATATAGGCCACGGACCTTATTGAAACAAACCTTAGAAGTAAAATATCATAAAAGTTCAAATTGGCTCTAATGAAGAAAACCCTAAATAAACTAAGCAATATACTTGATGAATTCTATACCATGCGTATTGTTTCTTATATCAATTCTTATACTGATATTAAAAGAATTTGATATGCCATCATTGAATGTTTAGGAGTTTAGTTTTCAATTCTTGTGTGTTATACATCAAAATGTTTGTGTGAACCTAGTTTCACATTTCTTCACTACTAAAGATATTAACATGTGAATATAATCTTTTAAAATTTTTGTTAGAGATCTTAGAAATTTATGGTTTTATCACCATGTAGTTCATGCTTTCGTTAAGTTCTACTTTCTGGTAAATTTCTGTGTTGCATGAATTGAGCTTGAGTCATCCCTTGTTGACATTGGTGTAATTTCAATTTAAAGCTAGTATTTTTAGCATGATTGTAAGTTATTATTTGTTTCAATATTAGGAATATTCAATTCTTTGGCATTGAGTTGCAGCAGAAAGTGACTGCATCATATGTTGTTGTCATTGGTCTTGGAGGGGTTGGGAGTCATGCAGCTTCTATGCTTTTGAGATCAGGGGTTGGCAGGCTCCTCTTGGTGGATTTCGATCAAGTATTTTCTCTATAAGTGTTTTTTTTTTTTTAATCTCTGGTTAATTGAGCTACTAATTTTCTAGTATCCTCCAAGTAGTTGATAGCTGAACTTAGTATCAGTTTTGACTACAATACTATCTTGGACTCTCATCTCATTTATAGAGGTCACTCATCCAATGTTCCCTTTTGCTGATAATATATATACATGTGTGAAGAGAAAAAACATTCTTTTATGTATTGAACTGAATATTGTTTTACTGTATATACCAAAGGTTTGGAGATTATATTCTGATATCTTGGGAGAGAAAATAATACAGGAGATCAAAAAATGTACAAAAGGTAAGAAGAAAAACAAAATAAAAATCTCCTAAAAATTAGGAATCAAACATAAATGAGATATAATTAGGAATATTATCCCTACGAATCTCCAACAATTTTCAACACTTCCCTCAAGCTAGTGAGTGGATATCTTCTATTTCCAACTTGTTAATCCTTGAAATTGTGGGAAGTCCCTTAGTTAGGACATTTGCTAATTGATCATATGATGACACATATAGAGTGCTAATCATCCCACTCTCAAGCTTCTTTTTATGAAATGTCTATCAATCTTTATGTGCTTAGTTCGATCATGTTGAACTAGATTGTGTTTAATGTTGATGGCTGACTTATTATCACAATAGAACTTCATAGGGCCACTTCTTTTAATTCACAAATCTTCTAGAATTATTTTTAGCCATAACAACTCACAAATCGCATAAGTTATAGCCTTGAATTCAGCTTCAGTGCTTAATCTAGCAGCCATAGAGTACTTCTTGCTCCTCCAATTCACAAGATTACCTCATAGAAACATGCAATAACCTATAGTAGACTTTCTGTTTACATGTGATTTTGCATAGTTTGAATCTGTGTAAATATCTACTGTTAACCTGCCACCTTTTTTGGATAATAAGCCTCTCCTAGGTGTAGTTTTGAGACACTGAAGTATATTCTGAACCGCTTGCAGATGTTCTTCCCTAGGATCATGCATAAACTGATTGCATAGGCTATATTTAGCCTTTTGTGTGATAGGCAAATTAGTTTTCCAACAAGCTGTTGGTAGCTCCCTGTTATCAACAACATTACCTAATTTTTCATTGCCTAATCTGTGGTTTTGTTCAATAGGGACATTTGCTGATTTGCTACTGAGCTTTTTAGTCTCCTTTAGTAAATCTAAAACATATTTTCTTTGAGAAATAAAGATTTCTTGTTGGAACAAGCAACCTCAATCCCAAGAAAATATTTCAATTTTCCCAATTTCTTAATCTCAAATTCACAGGCTAAGCAATCTCTAAGACTCATTTTTTCAATTTCATCATTTCTAGTAATGATTATATCATCAACATAAACAATTGGGATAATTACATTACCTCCCTTGGTATGTTTAATAAACAATGCTTGGCTCCCTTGACTTTGCTTATATCCTATTTTCTACATAACTTTTGTGAATCTTGAACTGTTTTTGGTATGTTAACAGAATCTAAAGTGGTAACAAAGGTTTTATGTTAAGGGGACAATGAATTTAGTGACACAAAATTAGATATGAGAGGTTGGATGCATTTTCTCGTTCATTTTCTAACTCAATGTGAAGATCAAGGTTAGATTGCTTGTTAATAAATGAGGGAGAAGGTGTTGTTTTAGTACCTAGACTTCGTTTAGAGTCATTAACATGCCTTTTTGGGATTGGGTTCTACATGCCTTAAATAAACTTTCAATTCTTTGGATGGTTGATTTAGTTGTGGTTGCTGCTGTACCTGAGAAATATTTTGAGATTCCAGTTTTGATTGGGGTGGTTTTAATGGCTCGGATTTTGAGATTTCTTTGTTATTAGTTGTGTAAAATGTGGGCTGTTGCATCGGAAGTTCAAGTGTGAGTGTTGGTAGTGTGAGTATGGGCTGTGGTACTGAAATTTTGAGAAAAATCAATTTTGAATCTTTCAACTCATCCAAGCTCTCATCTTCCTTGGAGGACTTTCATTGAAGATGAGAGAATTGAATTGATTAGTATGGATTAGCTTTAAAAAAAGTGACATCCATAGTGACAAAGATTTTACGGCTGGGTAAATGGTAACATTAGTACACAAACTGATGACTATAATAACCAATGAAGACAAACTTTAGTGCTCGAGGATCTAACCTAGTGCGATGTTGTTTATGGACATGAACATATGAAGTACAACCAAATATTTTTGGGGATAAATAATTTAGATTGACATTTTCTAGAGAAAACTGAGACAACATACCTCCAACATTCTTCAAAAATATCTATATCCTATATATATTTACGAAAAACTTAACTTTTTAGGTTTGGATTCTCAACTTAGGGTATCCATAAACCGTTTATGTTATGGTGTTCGGTTGGTGGCTTCTTGTCGAATACTTCTTGTCATAGTCAATTAAATTTGATGATGAATGATGCATAGATATTCTTGTCCTATTTATTATTAAGAATAGAGTTTGATTTGGGTTGCAACTTGAGAATCTGATGTCTGAATAGGGCCACATGTCTTCTTTCTTGTCTAATGCTTCAAATACTTGCAATGCATGACCTTCAAATTAAAGATATGTGCTCTTCTAATTTTCAGGTTTTATGAGACTGTTAATCCTTTTAGATTTCTTCAGTGTTCTGGGCTGTTTAAGAGCTCAAAGATTTGTCCTTACATGTAATTGTTGAAATTTGGTCATTAAGTGCCTAGTAGGAACGCTGGTGTCAAAATTGGAGTCAGAATGAGATTTGGTTTCATTTGTAATACAGACTGCAATTTTGATGCAATGCTGTAGGGTTGTAAGGCTCCAAAATTTAATTAAAGCTTTTGGTTAAACTAGAGAGCGCCTTCAATAAAAATTGGTGCCATTTTTGGACATGTTCATACTAGAGGAGATGTTATTTTTGACTTTATATTACTTTCAATGAAAAGAGTAATTGGAAGCAGCTCAAAAAAGGTAAAGAGCTTGATTTCCTCATCCACCATGTGATCGTGAATAAAAAATTTCATGATCCTTCATTTCTTTATTTTTCTGGGGATTACATGTCTCATACGGCTTACTTTCTATCTGAATTAAAAAAATACTGTGCTATTATATACTAATAATATTATTTTATAATTTAGGTACTTTTTTGTGATAATAAAATAGAATTGAAATATGGTCGGATTTGTTTGGATAGTTCTTGTAAAATTAAACAAGTTATTTCATGATTGCTTTCTGTTTTTGTTGTATGAAAACAACAACATAAATTTAAACCTTTTGTGATGCCAATTTTGACTATGTTGATATATGGAATAACAAATAAAATATTTTGACGATGGGTAGTGTTTTAAATTTATGAGATTCATATGTTAGATATATAAAGAAAAAGAAGAAAAAAATCAAAGTTTAACATGCTTAAGATGGTGTACAGAGTAACTGTATTGTAGTAAAATTATACTTTTATCTCATGTTTAATACTAGAAGAAGAAAATAGGTGATTTTTGATTCCTAAATATGTTCATTGCATTTATTTAGGATATTCATAGATAGCAATATTTAATAGCAGATTCTAATTTAAGAAGAAAATGTACATATCTGGTCTCTTATTTTTCGAGCTTATGATTATGTACCATTAATATTTGGTTCATATAATTATTTTCCTTTTATGGTTTCAGTACAAATGACTTTTTATTTGATATCTTAGGAGCAGATAGGCAGAATAAATTAAGAAAAACTTTGCTCTCACCTGCACTCCTGTGCTTAGTAAAAAATTACAAGTATTTGTTCATACACATGTTTTACTCTTTCTGGTCTTAGTACAAATGACTTTTCTGTTTGACATATTAAAAATGTTTTATTTGAGTAGAAGTAGGAAATAATAAAATTAGGAGAAAATAGGCTCAAGAAATTAGAAGAAGAGCTTTGCTTTCGCCAGCCCTTCTACTTTAAATTTATAGGCACATGTCTAATGGATGCACTGATATTAATTTAATATATGAATTCCTTATAGACCATTCAGCACCGACCAACACATAATAAAAAAGAAAGGACTTCTAACAGTTTCCTTCAGCTTTTTGGGATTTTAATCCTTAATCACCTAGTAATAATATTTTGAAGGTATTGGTAGTAGAAGTGCCGATTTTAATTTCCTTTCTATTTTTTGTTTTTTTTGCCACATGGCAAGAATAGGACTAAGACACCGCAAAAGATGGATAATTTTAAAGGACTTTTTCTTTTTGAATTTTTATTTGCAAAAGTTAACAACATTAGATTTTATTTAATTATTTGCATTTGATATGTACAATTTTTTCTCATGTGAGAAGGTATCACTTTCATCATTAAATCGACATGCTGTTGCAACCCGAGCCGATGTTGGTACTCCAAAAGCTCAGTGCCTCAAAAGGCATTTCTCATTGATCTTCCCAGAATGCTGCATAGAGGCAAAAGTGCTGCTCTATGATGCAAAATCCGAAGAAGAAATTCTTTCAGGCCACCCTGATTTTGTTCTGGACTGCATTGATAACATTGATACAAAGGTACCTTTTCCTGCTTACGAGTATGGTTTTCTTGAAAACTAACTTTGATTATCAGTGAAATTATATCTTTAATTTGGGAAAAGACAGTACTAGTATTTTTCATGTACAAATTACATTTGAAGATTTGTGATATAGGGTGAAAGAAAATCCTTCAATATGCCTTTTAGCATCTTATACATGATTAAATAAGGTCTCATGATCATCTAAAGTTACCATACTTCATGAGTAATGTCTTCTTAGGATTTAGATACTATCTTTTGGCATTTCATGTGTTGAGTTTTTAAATTATGGTTATTAAACATGATATTTGGGCTTATTCAATTTAGAAGTCTTTTGTTGGAACCTAGAAAAACCTCCCAGTTTGTTAATTAGATTACATCTTAGTGTTTGTGTTTCTATTTTTGTGGCAAGCTTGTCAAATAAATTTAGCCAACATTGAACATTATGTAAGGTATAAGCTTAATCTTCTGGAATTATAGTTTTTCAACAAGGCTAAAATAAAGGTATTGATAAGCCAAAAGTATTTCATAACGGTCACTGCTTACTCCTATTATATATTGTTATCTAAGATTATGACATTGGATAGATGCTTAAATTATAAAATACTCGATTTTCATATACCATAGGTAGCACTTCTTGCTGCTTGTGTACGTAGGGGTTTGAAGGTTCTATCTGCAACAGGAGCTGGTGCTAGAGCTGACCCTACAAGAATTCGTGTGGCTGATTTAAAAGAGTCAACAAATGATCCACTGTCTCGATCTGTAATGCTCTGGCTTTTTTATTTATTGTCTCTTTAACTGTGTGGCTCATTTTTAAAAAGTGGATGCTGATTCTTATGCATTGGCTTTAGAGTGTAAGTATTTTGTGTTTCATATGGGAAAAAATCAATAACTCTCCTTCAGTTTTAGAAAGTGTTGGGACAGTGAGTAATTTAAATCAAGTGACTCCCCAAATGTTTAAGTTATTGTATCATGTAAGTATGCAACAGTAGTTATGACTAATTGTGTTAGTTTTAAGGTCCTCATGTTACTGCACTTTTTTCAGGTAAGGCATCGTTTGAAGAAAGATTATGGCATTGAAGGTGGTATTCCCGTTGTTTTTTCCTTGGAGAAACCTAAGGTAAAGCTGCTCCCATTTAAGGGGCCAAGTGGAGCAGAGGAAAATCCTTTAGATTATCAAGTAAGGATTTTGAACTATAAGTTTGAATTAGTTTTTACTTTTTGCTATAATAATATTGATCATTTAACCTTCAGATAATGAAGTTGATATATCTTACATATCAAGGATGAATCATCGAAATCTTCTTTTTGCCTTGCATTAAATTCAAGTTATCTTCATTTTGATTTGCAAAACAAGGTTTTAACATCAAATCTCTTTGTGATTTGACATTCAACTTATTATGTTATCAGATGGTACCTGGGTTCAGGGTTCGCATCATACCTGTTCTAGGTAGCATCCCTGCAATTTTTGGACAGGTCATGGCCTCCTATGTTGTGACACAGCTATCTGGATTGAACGTTCAAACGGAGCCCATAGTAACCTTAGATAGTGATCATTACCAGGTGCTTCACCAACGCCTTATTGAGCATGAAGAATCCCTCTATGGCACAAATGAGGAAGTCCAGGTTTGAAAATTTTTTAGTTAATAAATGGTTGCTGAAAGATGTACTTTTGATAGATTTTATGTTAATTGTTTGAGTCAAATATTTTGAGTTTTCTTCAAGAGTTTTTTAACCAAATACTATGAAGTTGATTCAGGTTTTGTTCATGTATGCTTTGCATGTACTTGGTTTACCGGGCATTTGGTGGATTTTGATAATCTTCTTCACAAATTTGTATGTATTATTCTATGTTTGAAAGGCAACACTGTTCTTAAGATGAACATTAAAATTGAAAGCTCCAGAATTGAGGAAAGTTGAAGAACTTTTTTTCATATGAACCTGAAAGTCTTTGCTACCATGTGCTAAGTTAAGAAATTTGTAATTAGAAGATTTAAGAATTTTATTTCACTTCCTTTTTCAGTGATGATATTTGAACTGTTTCTTATTTCTAATATATATATATGTGTGTGTGTGTGTGTGTTGAGATACAATTTTTCTTCTTATTTAGGAAACCATAGATTATTACTATTTTGTTAGAGATTTATTTCCAATTTTATTATTCAGTTTATTTTCATTTACTTTGTTTTCTACTTTTCGATAAGAAGGTCAATAAAATCTATTCCTAGTTTCCACAAATAGTTTCTAGTTTCAAATTATATATATCTATTATCACTTGTATATAAACCAAAATTATTTCTGTAGAATTAAAAGATTAATTTACCGTTTAATTTGTTTGTTGGTGTCATTGCCCTAAGTTCATTGTTTTTGGACTGGATTTTTTTTTTATTTTAATCTTCAACCTAAACACCTCTCCTAATATCACTTTTAATATTGCAAAACTATTATGGACATAGACTTGACAAGCAACATGTTGGAAACGATGAAGACAACTATGTTCTTTAAAGGAGATGTCCCAATCTAGAGTTGCGAGTTGTAGAACATCCAGATAACGTATAAGCTAAATGAAAAGAACTATTTGAAGTGGTCTCAATTGGTTTGCACATTCTTGAAGGAAAGAGGTAAAGTGGGTCATATACTTGGAATTGAGCTTGAAAAAGGGATCCAAAATTTCTTACTTGGGATGAAGAAGACTATATAGTGATGTCTGGGCTATGGAATTTGATGGTGCTATAGACAAGTGACTTGAGTTTTGTTAGAGAGAGTTGAGAAGTTGTCAAGGTTATGTATTCAAAAGTTCCTGATGTTGCCCAAATTATGAGATCATGATTGAAGTGACAATTACCAAGTAGGGGACTTGTTTGATCATTGCTTACTCCAATCTCTTGCGGACTTTATGGCATGACATGGATTGTTATAATGAATCCGAATGAATTGTAGTGATGATGCATCCCTCCTCAAAAGGTATGTTGAAAGGGAGAGAATATATGATTTTTTTGCTAGTATGAATTCTAAATTTGATGCAATTTGAGTACAAATTCTTGGGAAAGAGGAGTTGCCCTCCTTAATTGAAGCCATTACCATTCTTCGTTCTGAAGAAGGAAAGAAAGGAGTAATGCTCGAGTCACCTACTGTGAAAGGATCAACCTAGGTATCTTTGGTATCAAATGCAAAGAATTTTGGTTCTGATCAATATTTTGACAAATATAAGAAGTAATTTGACCCATTGAAGCCAAACAATAAGTACTTTTTATGGTGCAGTTATTGTAAAAGCTCATCACATGGTAGATAAGTGTTGGAAACTTCATTTTAAACCTCTTAGGAATGGACAATCAAAGAGGCGGGGGCAAATATATGTGACAAATATTGATCAAACGACTGAAGAGAGTTCTCATGCACTTACAGGAATAGTTAAGTTATATAGAGTAGAGATTGAAAAATTGAGAAGTTTTTTAGAGTCATTAGAGAAACCAACATGAATAGGTAGTTGCATTTTGGCATTCACAGGGATGTTTTACTCTTCTCATGCATTTAATGCTTCGCATATAACCCACCCAAAAGTATGGATAGTTGACTCAAGAGCCACAAACTCTATGACTTGTTTTTCCCACAAATTTGTTTCATATACACCATGCCTAAGAAATAGGAAAATAGCTATTGATGATGGTTCAATGACCATTGTTGTTGGTCAAGGAGATGTTCATATAGATAATTATCTCTCTAAAAATAATACTTCATTTGCCTAGACTGTTTACTAATTATGTGTCAATACAAAAGCTTACCAAGGTTCTAATTAAATTGTTATTTTTATTCCATCCATTCCATCCTTGAAGAAACCAGTAGGCAAGTTAATCCAACGATTGCTTCGCCCTTATCATCTAATGTCGAGTCATTCAAATCTAATAAAGACAAAATTTGTTTTCACACCTTCATCTTGATCATTCCTCCTTTGGTATTCTCAAAATGATGTTTGTTTATTGTTCAAAGGATTAGTTATTAACGAGTTTCATTGTGATGTTTGTGAATTTGTAAAACATATGCTAGTTTAATCCCCAATTAGTAATAAAAAATCTCTATGTCCTTTTACAATTGTTCATAATGACATTTAAAGGCTTGATGGTTTGTTCCTTTTATTAACAATTGTACCCGTGTGACATAGTTTTTACTTTTGAAGCATAAATCTGAACTAACCTTAATTTTTTAAGTCTTTCACAATATGATCCAAACATGATTCAATATTGCAATTAAAAATTTTCGTTCAGATTTTACAAAAGATTACTTTATTCAGCCTTTAGCTCTTTATTTTCAAGAAAAAAGTATAATTTATGAGTCATCATGTCTCAATACACTTAAACAAAATAAGGTTGTTGAAAAGGAAAATGAATATCTTCTAGCTTATAAGAGCACTTTTATTTCAGAATAATGTTCCAAAACAATTTTCGTGGAACATAGTTTTGACAGCTACTTATTTTATAAATTGATTACTCTTGAAAAGTCTTGATTCCAAAAGTCTTGTACTCTCCTTACAAAATTTTTTCCCAGTTCTAGGTTATGTGTCTTTTGTACATATTTGCTCTCAAACTAGGGGCAAACTTGACTCATTGGCCCTTAGATGCATCTTTATTGCTTACTTTTTCATTATAAAAGAATATGAGTGTTATCACCCTCAAACAGAAAAATTTTATATTTTTATTGATGTCACGTTTGTTGAAAGGAGCATTTTTTTTGCTAGTCTTTCTCTTCAGGAGGCATATTACTCTTGGAAGAGAAAGAGAATTTATGTTGTCCAAATTTCCAAAGTCTTTGATTCTAGTTTATATTCTCAAGTTTTTTCTTTTGAAGTATAAATCTGAAGTAACCTCAGTTTTATAAGTCTTTTAAAATATAATCCAAACATAATTCAATGTTGCAATTAAAAAATTTTGTTCAAACAATGCAAAAGATTACTTCAATCAATCTTTAGCTCTTTATTTTCAAGAAAAAAGTATAATTCATGACTCATTATGTCTCAATACACCCTAACAAAATAAAGTTGTTGAAAAGAAAAACGAAATTCTTCTAGCTTAAAAAAGCATTTCTTTTTCAAAATTAATATTCCAAAACAATATTGGGGGAAAGCAGTTTGGCAACTACTCATTTTATAAACTGATCACCTTAAAAAAGTCTTGATTCCCAATGTCTTGTGCTCTCCTCACAAAATTTTTTCCCACCTTTAGGTTGTGTGTCTTTGTTAGGTACTTGGAGGTGAGCCTCAACTACGGTTCGTCGCTGTTGTTCCACAGATGTCAAGCAGTGGTTGCTTGCTGGATTTAGTAGCTCCTATTTGGAGATAAATTTGTAATGGTTATAGTAATTATAAAGTGTATATTTGGCTCAACAATGTGATAATAAAGGATTGTTGTATTTGAAATGTAGTAATATTAATGAAACATTTCCATCAGCTTTAGTCTCTACAATCAACGTAATATTCATAAAAAGAAACACTAATACAGTGACTTTCAATTGGAATTTACTAACAAGTAAGCAACTAATGATAGAACCCTCAAACACTCAATACTCAGCTTTCCAGCATTCGAAAGGCTGGGACTCTCCTGATTTCCTTAATACATCAAAAATCTTCTCTCCCTTTTTCTGTTCCCAGCACCTTCTTTTCTTTCCACTCAACATTACAACTTTTCCAATTAAGTGGTGCCACATAAGCATGGGATAATTTTGTGGTCCCTTCTTTAGGCAATTGGTACTAACATGTTAGTTGTTTGTCTGTTGTATATGTTGCATGCTCATAAGCTGAATGAGTGCCATTTGTCTTCTCTTCAGAGTGCCCATCTATGTTGTGCGTTTCTACAGCTTGGTGGTCTAAATTGTATCTTACTCTTCCTTTCCTCCTCTTTATTTATACTTGGGCCCTAACATTACGCCTCCTATCCAAAGGCACCTTGTCCTCAAGGTGCAAATAAGGAAAGAGTTGAATCATATCTTTGTATAACTCCCACAAATTGTCGTAATCGGCCAACCCATGCCATTTGATCAATAGCTCCAAATCACCTTGTGGAGAATACCTGAAACCCAAAACTACTTCAGGTTGCATTTCTAATTCTCCTTCTTCATTTAAACAACTGGGAAGAGGGTGGCTATGCACAGTTGGTCCTATGCATTTTTTCAACTGCGATATGTGGAAAACAGGATGAATTCTCACTGATTCTGGAAGGTTTAATTGATAAGCTACTGCTCTTATCCTTTCGTCAACTTTATATGGCCCATTAAAACGAGGACTCAACTTCTCATTCGGTTTCAAAGCCAAAGAACGAAATCTATAAGGTTGTAACTTCAGATATACTTGCTGACCCACTTTTAGCTCAACTTCCCTTTGTTTCTGTTAGCCAAATGTTTCGTTCTCTCTTGGGCCCATGTGAGGTTTTCCTTAACCTTATCCAAGATTTTATTTCTCTTTTTTATTATCACATCCACCTTGGCTACCGGTGGAGCTTCTTCCACCAATCTTAAAAGGGGTGGAGGTTCTTACCCGTACACGGCGTTGAAAGGATACATGCCCGTTGATCCATGGAAGGTTGTATTGTACCAGTATTCGGCCCAAGATAGCCAGTTAGGCTAGCTCTGTTGCTTCTCAAAACAGAAGCATCTTAGGTAAGTTTCAAGGCTTCGATTTACTACCTCGGTCTGCCCATTAGTCTGCAAGTGATAGGCTGAACTAAACTTCATTTTTGTGCCTGTTGCTTTAAATAATTCGGACCAAAAGTGGCTCATGAAAATTCTATCGCGATCTGATACAATTGTGCGAGGGAAATCATGGAGTTTAACTACTTCTTTGGTGAACACAACTATGATATCCTTCGCTGTGTAAGGATGCTAGATGGTGATGAAATGTGCATATTTGGTTAAACGATCCACCACAACCAGTAATGTATCAAATCCCCTCATTTTCGGTTACCTTGAAATGAAATCCATTGACAAATCCTCCCAAACCTTGGATGGAACAAGGAGAGGTTCCAGTAGTCCCGTTGGCGATGTTGCTTTGTTCTTGGCATGTTGACACACTTCACATCCAGTCACGAATTGCCTCACATCATTTTTCATGCCTTCCTAGAAAATTACAGATGAGATTCTCTTATAAGTGCAAAAGAAACCCCAAATGCCTGTCGAGAAGAGATGAATGAAAGTCTATCAAGAACTGTTAGATGAACCTGAAATTCTTGGGTAATACTATTTGACCTTTATGCAACAACCCACCATTTTTTAGAGAAATTCTGTATGAGAATTTGGGTTTTTTAGAAGGTTTTATATAATTTGTCGTAGCCTGTCATCCTTCATAGCCTCTGCCTGTATGTCGTCTGTACTAATTGGATTGCCCATAGAAATAGATTGTAACTCCATGCCTCTGGATCTCCGAGATAAGGCATCTGCAGCTTTATTTTCCAAACCTGGTTTATACATTATTTCAAAGTTGAAACCTAACATTTTCACTAACCATTTCTATTGCTTAGACCTTATAATTTTCAACTTTGTTAGGAATTTTAAACTTCGTTGATCCGTTCTCACTTTGAAATGTTGACCTAAGAGGTAATGATGCCATTTCTGCAGTGCCATAACAATGGCCATGAGCTCTTTCTCGTACACAGACTTTCTTTGATTTTGTAGCGATAATGCCTTGCTCAAATAAGCTACCGGCCTCTTTTCTTGCATGAGCACCGCCCTTAGTGATGATCTGGAGGCGTCAATCTCTACAACGAACTCTTTAGAGAAATTAGGCATTGCTAAAACTGGAATTGTCACCATTTCTCTTTTTAGTGCCTCGAACGCCTTTTGTGCCTTTTCACTCCACTAAAATAATTTTTCTTCAATAGATTTGTCAATGGCTCGGCGATCTTCCCATATCCTTACACAATTTTTTTGCAATACCCCATCAGTTCTAGAAAACCTTCTGGTCTTGTATGTCCCTCGATGTTGGCCAGCTTTCCATATCTCGAATTTTGCTAGGGTCAGCTTCTACCCTATTTTTAGACACCATATGGCCTAGATACTCCATTTTGTCGCGTCCAAATTGACAATTTTTTTAAGTTAATTACCAATTGAAAAAGCTCCAGAAGTTTAAGCACCTCTCTTAAATGCCTCGCATGATCATCAATCCCTTTGTTGTAGACAAGGATGTCGTCAAAAAATACAAGTACGAATCTTCTCAAAAATGGGCGAAAAATATCATTCATCAAACTCTGAAATGTGGCTAAAAGCATTTGATAATTTGAACGACATTGCAAAAAATTCATAATGGTCGTGGTGACTCCGAAAGACTGTCTTTTCGATGTCGTCTTCTCTCACCCTAATTTGATGGTAGTCGGATCGTAAATCAAGTTTACTAAAAATTGTTGCACCTACTAACTCATCAAGCAGTTCATCAATTGTAGAAATGAGAAATTTGTCTGGGACAGTGACATGATTGAAGGCCTCGTAATCAACGCAGAACCTCTACCCTCCATATTTTTGCGAACCAACAGTACCGGACTTGAATACGGACTAACACTAGATTGAATTATTCCCGCCATTAACATTTCTTTCACGATCCTCTCTATTTCATTCTTCGGAAAGTATGGGTACCTGTAAGGCCTTAGGTTTGGTGGTTGAGCCCTTTCAATAAGCTGAATAAAGAGGTCTCTATCCCTCATAGGTGGTAAGCCTTGTGGTTCCTTAAATAAACTCCTAAATTCTTCTAATTAGGTCACTAGTTCTGGGTGGATTTCTTGACTATCACTTAGTGGAACATTCGTGTCAACTTACATTTTCAAATAAAAACCATCACCCCCACTATTAACCAACTTCCATAAAATTCCTATAGATGACTCCAATTTTGATAACGAAATGTTGCCTTTAATCTCCATTTTTTGCCCATCCCATTCGAACTTCATCGTTTGATTCCTCTAATTTGATTTCACATCTCCCAATCGACTCAATCTAGATTAAAAGGTAAAAAATCTTGCACCACTTTAATCCCCTGGAATCTCAATTCCACTCTTTCACATTTTTCAGTTTGATTTTTCGATTATCTCCCAATACTACTGAAAATTGAGTTGGGCTCACTAGAATACTTAACTTTACTACAACCATTTTTGAAAGGAAATTGTGAGTTGCTTCGCTATCTAAGAGTACTAATACATTCTTTCCTCTTATCTCCCCAGGAAATTTCATGGTTTTTGGAGAGTCAATCCCTACCATTGAACTAGAGTTCAAATTTACTTTTAGCTTCTTGTCGTTGGATGGTACCTCTACCTCAACGTCAATGTCATCCTCCTTTGACTCCCCTTCACAGGCTATCATAATACGAAGCTGTCGATATCGACAACGGTTCCTCGGAGTAAACTTTGTCACATCTGAAACATAAGCCCTTTTCAATCTTAGATCTATACTCCTTGTCAGTTAAACGTTATGAATTCCCCTCTCTCTACCGGTTAGTTGACGAAGCTCCAAAATTGGCAAGAGCTCTAATTGTTGAAGAAGCTACTGGGTATTGGGGTGTAATGTTGGATTGCGTTTGTGCAAAAAGGCGTGGGTTGTTTTGTGTTTTTTCTGGGTTGGGTATAAAGGTTGTTGGTTGAGTGGTTTGGCGGGCTGATCTAGTCTGAAGTGGGTTGTTAGGCCTGTAGTTCAGATTGGACTTAGGTTTGAAGAAAATAAGTACCGTGTAGGGTTGCTATAGGACTTCTGGTTGGGTCTCACAGGTCAGTTACTCATCTTGCTGTCTATAACTGCGTTCTTCTTCTCAATTTCCTGTGCTCTTTCCATCATCTCTTCCAGTGTCGCCGGTTAGAATAATCTCACTTCCTCTCAGAGTTCCTCCGTCAAGCCATTCATGAAGATCACTAACAAAGTCTCTTCCAATAACCCGTCAACCGTTGTCAACAAAAGTTCGAAACGACACCTGTATTTATGTACAGAATTGTCAATCGTAGAGAGAACAACTCCTCCTGATTCATGTGTTCATCCTCTGGTCAAAAATGTTTCAGTGCTGCACCTTTAAATTCCTCCTAGTTGGAGAATGGTTGACGTTTCCCTTTCCATCAAAACTAGTGGAATGCAGATCCTTCTATGCATACCCCATTGCCATTAATCTTTCCTCTTCCCCCAACTGGTTGATATCAAAATACCACTCTACTTTTTCCAACCATTCCAGAGCATTTTATCTGTTAAATAAAGGCAAGTCTAATCGACAGTACTGAAAGTCCCTGTGCATTCGTCCTTGTTGCTCTTCTCTTCCTCAACCACGTTTTGTTGTTTGTTCTTCTCCACCTATCTCCTCCGACCTCTCCAAAAGGGATGTCCAATGCACGCCAAAGGGTGGAGGGTTGGATAGGGAAGGGTCTTGATCCATCGAAGCCTTACCCTTGTCTTTCGTTTCTCTTCCGACCAATGATTCTTTAAGGTCCTGGAGATACCCTTTCATGACCTCTACACTTGCTTCAACTCCTCCCATCGTTGCATTCATCTCGCCTATTTTGGACTCTAACTCTCTGTTCATCTCTCCCATGTGGTTACTCACTTTTTCTAATTTTTCTTTCACTATTGTTAGTTCCTTCTCCATCGTGTCCACCCTCGACTCCATTCTCGTCATACTCTGATACCAATTGTTAGATACCTAGAGATGAGCCTCAACTACGGTTCATCGTTGTCGTTCCACAAACATCAAGAAGTGGTTGCTTGTTGGATTTAGTAGCTTCTATTCGGAAATAAATTTGTAATAGTTACAGTAACTGTAAAGTATATATTTCGCTCAACAATGTGATAATAAAGGATTGTTGTATTTGAAATGCAATAATATTAATGAAACATTTCCATCAGCTTCAGTCTCTACTATCAACGTAATATTCATAAAAAGAAACACTAACACAGTGACTTTCAATCGAAATTTACTAACAAGTAAGTAACTAATGATAGAACCCTCAAACACTCAATACTTAGCTCTCCAACATTTGAGAGGCTAGGACTCTCTTGATTTCCGTAATACATCAAAAATCTTCTCTCCCTTTTTTTACTCCCGACACCTTCTTTTCTTTCCGCTCAACATTACAACTCTTCCAATTAGGTGGTGCCACATCAACATGGGATAATTCTGTGGTCCCTTCTTTAGGCAATTGGTACTGACATGTTAGTTGTTGGTCTGCTGTATTTGTTGCATGCTCATAGGCTGAATGAGTGCCATCTGTCTTCTTTGCAGAGTGCCCATCTATGTTGTGCGTTTTTGTAGCTTGGTGGTCCAAATAGTGTCTTGTTCTTCCTTTCCTCTTCTTCACGTATACTCAGGCCCTAATAGTCTTTTGTACATGTCTATTATCAGACTAGGGCGGGCCCTCAAATGCATCTTGTTGCTTACTCTTCCATTATAAAAGAGTACAAGTGTTATTACCCTTAAACAGAAAAAATTTATGTTTCTATCGTGTCACATTTGTTGAAAAGGAACATTTTTTATTGTTAGTCTTTTTCTTCAGTGAGGCATATTACTCTCAGAAAGGAAGGACAATTCAGGTTCCTTGTCTAATTTCCTAAGTCTTTGATTCTAGCTTCTATTCTCATTATTTCTCAGACTTTGACTCCACTTGAGTTTGAATCTCTTGTTTTACTTGAGTTCGAGTCTCTTAATGTTACAACATCCTCTAAGTCAACTACTTTTCACATCAAATCACAAGAGTTGATAAAGGGAAAACAATTAGATATGACTTGTCCACTACAGGTGCATTCAAGGATAAAGGCATTAGATACTTAATTTGGGTAGGTTCAATTGCTTGAATTTGATCCTAATTCTGAAATTGTCGAGGTAAATACTGCTCCCAAATCTAATGAAATTAAAATTTTTGATCCCAATGATTTAGATATTCCTATTATATCATGCCCCAAATATCCTTTAGATTTGTTTTGAATTACAAAAACTTGTCCCTTAAGCACAAAACTTTTCTCGCCAACCTAAGCACAATTCTCATTCCCAAGACTTTATTTGACATAATAGTTGAGAAGGATCGGAAATTTGCCATGAAGGTGGAGATGGAGGCTCTAAGAAAAAAAAAAAGAACATAGGAGTTGGTGAAATTGCCAAGTGGAAAAAAACCTATATGGTGTAGATAAGTGTTCTCCATTAAGTATAAGTCAAATGGAATATTAGAACGATACAAGGCAATGTTAGTGGCGGAGAAGTACACATAAACATGTGGGGTATATTATCTTGAAACATCTGTTTCGGTGGCTACGATGAAGAATACTATACGAGTGTTATTGTTTTTAACTACTAACTTGAACTGGAAACTACAATATTTTTATGTGAAAAATACATTCTTGCATGGTGATCTAGGGAGGAAATTTACATGGAAGTGTCATCAAGTTTTGAGTAAAAAACAAACAAGGATGTAGTGTGCAAATTGAGAAAAGCCTTGTATAGGCTAAAACAATCTCCTAGACTTTGGTTTGGGAGATTTACTAGGTACCAAACATGCTTGGTATGGGATATAGAGAACGTCAGGATGATCAAAACCTGCTTGTGAAACACTCGGTTTTAGGGGAGTAACAACATTATTGGTGTATGTGAATGATATTGTAATGATGGGAAATGATGCAAATGGAATGAAGAACCTGAAAAAGTGTTTGAAATCTAGGAACTAGGGAGATTAAAGTATTTTTGTGGGATTGAAGTTGCACATTCTCAATAAGGGATTTTTATATCCTAACATTAATGTCTTAGATCTATTGAATGAAACTGGGAAGCTTGGAAGCAAAGTAGTTGATTCACCAATAGCGCTTAATCTTTGACTTGGAGATGTCTCAAATGATACTGCAATAGATAAAAGCTCTAACCAAAGACTTTTTGTCTCAAATGATACTGCAATAGATAAAAGCTCTAACCAAAGACTTTTTGGAAGACTCATTTAATTGTCCTATACTAGATCGAATATGGTTTATATTGTGAACGTTGTAAACTAATTCATATATAATCCTAAGAAATCACATCTCAAGGTAGTTCACCGAATTTTACATTATCTAAAAAGAATATAGATTAAAGGAATTTTATTCAAGAAGAGAGAGGAATTATCACTTGAAGCCTATACTAATGTAGACTATGTAGTATCCATTATTGATGGGAGACCAACATTCGAGAATTGTATTTTTTTGGGGAGGCAATCTCATAACATGGAAGAATAAAAAACATAACGTTGTAGCTCAATCAAGCATAGAAGCCGAGTTCAGATAAATAGCATTGGGAATTTGTGAGTTATTATGACTTAAACTAATCTTGGATGATTTGCAGATTAAATGGAAAGGTCTATGTTAGGATTGAGACACTTGTCATCAATCCAATGGCCCATTTTTATTATAAATGTATGTTTTGAGTTTTGAAAAAAGGAGAGAAGAAAAATATTAGGGTTTGGGTTTGAGGGCAGCCACCTTTGGCTGATTTAGGGAGGTCTCCAGCGCCTCGAATGATCGGAAAATGGGAGGTCCCGAACTCCTCGAATTGTTTGGTTTATCTTATAATGTTTTAATTAATGAAATATTTTAGTTTATTATGTTTTTTGTGTTTTGGTTGAATAAGAGCTGGGTTCCTAACAAATGGTATCAGAGCGCGTTCGATCCAACGGAGAAGATAGATGATGGTCGGAAAAGTGATGAGTCGCCGAAAAATGTTCATGGAGGAGGCTGACTTGAAGAAAAATCATCACAGGGGGAAATAAGTCCGAAAGCGCTAAAATAGAAGAAGAAGAAGAAGGAGAAGAAAATGAAACGCCGGCAAAAGCGAAAAAGAAAAAAAAAACAGAAGACAGAAGGAAGAAGAAAGAAGGACGAAGGAGAAGAAAGAAGAAAAGAAAAAGACAAGGAGAAGAAAGAGAAAGGAGAGAAAAAAAATAGATAAATAGAAAAAAAAAAAAGTGGAGGCCAGGGTGTTGGTTATTGGAAAAAGGGAAAGAGAAATATGGCTGACTTACAGGGGAAGCAAAAAAGAAGGCAGTAGCTTTGGGAAGAGAAAAAGAAGATGTGGGCGTTGGAAAGAGAAAAACAAAAAAGGGATGAAGATGCAATAGGAGAGAGAAAAATATATATATATATTAAAGAAGAAAAAAAAAAGGACAGTTGTAAATGAAAAAAAAAATTGTTGAAAAGGTAAAAACAGTGGCGGGAAACAGCTTTGGAAGGCAGAGACAGTTCAAAAAAAAAAAACTCATTTTGAGGACAAGATGATTTTGAAGGGAAGGGAAATGTAAGGATTGAGACACTTGTCATCAATCCAATGGCCCATTTTTATTATAAATGTATGTTTTGAGTTTTGAAAAAAGGTGAGAAGAAAAATATTAGGGTTTGGGTTTGAGGGCAGCCACCTTTGGCTGATTTAGGGAGGTCTCCGGCGCCTCGAATGGCCGGAAAATAGGAGGTCCCGAACTCTTCGAATTGTTCGGTTTATCTTATAATGTTTTAATTAATTAAATATTTTAGTTTATTACGTTTTTTGTGTTTTGATTTGTGTTTTGATTTTGTGTTTTGGTTGAATAAGAGTTGGGTTCCTAACAGTCTATTGAGACTTTATTGTGATAATAAATTAGCTATTAACATTGCTCATAATCTTGTAACACGACAAGACAAAGCATGTTAAAGTCGATAGATATTTTATAAAGGAGAAGTTGGATAGTGGCTTAATATGTACTCCATTTATTAGTGGTTAAGTTGCAGGTTTTCTCACAAAAGGGTTGTCTTTTGTGGTTTGTTAAAAGTTAACAATCAAGCAGAATGAATGACATCCACTCACTAGCTTGAGAGGGAATGTTGGAAAATACAATTTTTCCTTTTATTGAGGAAAAACGTAGATTGTTACTATTTTGTTAGACATTTAGTTCCTATTGAATTATTCATATTATTTTCCTTTATTTTTCCTATTTTTTGATAAGAAAGTCAATCAAACTAGTTCCTAGTTTCCAGTTCTATGTTTCTATTCTCAGTTGTGTATAAATCAGGATTCCTAAAGAATAATAAGATTTTAATTTACCATTCAATTTGTATCAATATATATATTTCTAGGTAACTAGCAAAGCTTATAATTGTTGGAACCTTTACTGTTATCATCCCAGGAGAACCATTTAGTTTCTTGAGATGGTCAATGAAATTTTCTATTCTAGAAGACATATAAAAGGTTTTTGCTAGGTTGTTTTACCCTTATTTCTGGAAGCATTCAGCAAATTTTAGTAATGACTTACCATTTGATTTCGCTAAATTGTATCTAGTTGCTTGGCTTTGAATGGATGCTCTTATTACAGTGTAGTGTGAATTAACACAGTTTTCATGGTCATGTTAATCAGTATAGCAGTTAATATGTGTTAATTATTCTTATTTTGTTTCTTCTTTGAATACTGTGATTGTTCAATGTTTCCATTTGTAAATAATTTATGTGTTGCTAAATATTTAATTTTTGTTATGCTGTTATATTAACCTTTAGCTTTTGGCTCATTGATGGTTCATATTGTCTCAAATTACTGTCCTAGTTTTCCGATGTAACATGTTTTCTGTTGCTGCCACGACCTGTTACAGGTAGATGTTGAGGAAGTTATGTACATTGCAAAAGAACTATGGCATGGCAGAAGTGCAAGGGAGCAATCCGCAAAAGATGTAGGGCGTGGAATGTGGCGATCAGTTAATGAGTTAATGCTTGTGAGGTGTGGTTTGTGTATACTTTTCCTTTGGCAAAAACTCATATACAACAAACTCTCTTGCTAGTGTTTTTGCCTTTCTGGAATGTAGTTTAATATGTTTGATCTGTTGTTCTCTAACCAAGGACTGATATATATGTTAACTGTGCAGTGTGTAATTTTCTGTAGGGAGGAACCTTCATTCCTATTTGAACAGTGTGTTCATGGAATGACCTAATTTGCCTGAGCCAATATGTTATATTAATGACTATCACTAACCCTACAATTTCTCTATTATGCATCCTAACTGCTTGAATTTTTAAGAGATTGATGTTAGACCTTGATTCCTTTATGTTTTTAATTTATCTTGTTCATTGAGATTCTTTTAATCAGAATTATATTTTATAAAATCTGAAGAAATCATTTTTATCCACTGTCCACAAGTTCCTTGCTAAGCCCAAATAAAGATTTTAATCTTTCAACTTAAAAAATCTCATCAAAAGCTTTCTACTTCCTATAAGAATTTGAAATTGTAAGGATAAATAGAGTTTACGTTAATCTTAGTTACACTTGTCAGCTTATTATTCATCCCAAATCTTTTATTCTACGAAGTAAACTTAATCAATTATTTTCTTTTCCTTGTTTCTTCTTTTTAAAAGAACAAAAACCATTAAATGGCATATGTTAACAGAAGAGGCAGCAGTTGTAGCTAAAATTTAAATATTATTAATCTATTATTTTTTTTTCTTATTAATTTTATTATTAATCTATTATTCTGTTCTGTGCTGATTCCAATAAGATTTTGTGATGACCTATATTATTTTTTTCAAAATAAACTTAACTTCTAGTGTTGATGTGATAATATAAATTCTAGATTTTCTACAGTGGTTCTATTACCATCATGTTTTGCATCTTTCATGTCAATGTGTTCTTCAATCATGTGTCAATTTCTTAATTTTATCTAAATTTATAGAAGTGGAAAGGGTTTAGTACTGGTCAAAAGAATTGAGAACTGTGGGACTTTAGCTTTTTGTGGGATGAAGCTTCCTTGTCTTATTTCCTCGTATTTGTGTGATAAGTTGTAAGTTTCATTTTGTTCTTTTATATATCTATAACATTATCAAATATGTTGGGAATCGTGTATTAGTGATATATATATATATATTTTGGGCAGGTGAATATATGTGTCTAGGGGTTCTTTTGTACATGGTATCTCTATTTAGTCAATGAGTTTTAAATTTAGTAACATAACGTATATGAAAGAAAAAGGAAATTATGAACTTGGTTGTTAGACTGTAAAGTGCACTATTAGGTTACCAAATTAAACAATTTTTTATGTTAGTTTTTATGGTAACTTGTCGGTGAAATTTAATTAATTTATTTATCAGGTTTACATCCTTGATTAAAATGTCTGAGAGGAGAGTTTTACAGTTTCAGTTTGACTATCTGGGCAATCATTAACTCTGGTGTGTAATCTTGTGTATAATATCTTTGTATAGTGATTATAGAGGCATGTTATGTTGTAGATTTAGTATGCTGTGGAAGTTTGAAATGCACTGTAACTTCAACAGTTAAAGCCTAATAACCAAGCTTGGATAGCTGCATCTGTCCTTTTTGCCGTTTTGTTATTTTCTAGGGTTTCATCTGTTACATTATCACTAATCATGCCATTCATCAATAGCTCAAGGAATGACCTGTTATTGGATCAAAGTTGCCTTCATAATAGTTAACTCGTTCTAATTTTAGGGCTTTTATGCATCATTTTCTTCAGGTGGGACAGAACGAAGCCTGCATCTGTATCAAACTTGATTCTTTTGAAATTTAAAGAGGTATATTTGTTGTATTTTACTGTGTAACAAACAAATGGAGCTTTCAGGCACTCCACAAACCTATGATAGATTATACATGGCATCTTATCTTTTCTTTAAATTTATCATAAAGCCTTTTGCTAATACATCTGAATCATTTTTAGTATCAGATGTTTGATTCTACATTTTTGTCACTGATGTTTAACAGAATGGCCAGAATACTGTCCTTGTTCTGTTGTTCTTAAGAATATGGGCCAAGATTGATTCTGAAGGCTGCTTTGATCCCTAATGGGAGGGAAGTGAAAGCAAGAAAATGTTTGACTGATATTACCATATGCCATATAGGAGTGGATTTATTAGTTCTTGGAAATTTTCTTAAAATTCCTTTGATACATTACCGTTCAAGCCTTTGTTAATATCCATGGCTTCATGGTCTGTTTTAATTTTTTGCCATTCCATTCTCCCATTTAGTAAGTTTTCCTGCGTAAGAAAAATTGTTGATGCTTTATGTTTAATTATTGGAAGAGCTCGGCCTATCTTTAGTCTGTACAACCAAATATCAGTGACACCCAATTTATACACATTTACACATAAATCATCTTAGATTTTATCTTGGTCATTTATTTGATAATCTGAATCCAATTTAGAGAGAGAGGAAAAAATGTATCCAATGGGAAGAGATTTATCATGTTATTGACTTGGCAAAACCCTTTGCAGTTTATTATAGGTATGATTTAGAGTCAGTTGAACTGCTGGATGAAAGCATATAATGCTGTTGAAATATTTTTTGTTTTGATTCCAAATAACATTATTTCCTTACTGTTTATAGGCAGATGAACATGAATCAAGGACTCTTGATGATATCAGGGAAAAGGAACCTGAATTTTTTAAGAGGGTGACATCAGTGCTAAAGCGGGCTGAACTGGACTTTGGCTTGTAATTGTTAATGACTTTGTAGTCACACATATTCTCTATGGCAGGTCCATCTCTCACTCCCTTTCTTTGATATCTTCGGGTAAACTAACTTTTTCAAATTTTTAAACTCATGCGTTGTACCTGAAAATATATTCAATTGACTTTGTCTTCTTTTTGTTTTGTTTTTCTTTCTTTCTTTCATTTTTTTAATTTTTTTTTTTTTTTTTTGGGTTTGTATATTCAAGTGGATATTTGTTATTCTATTGTCTCTTTGCCTTGTTCAATATCCATAAAGGATATTCAAAAGCTTTAACCATTTATTGGTAAGATTTCACATATGCAATTATCTATGAAGCATATTTTGCTGCAGAATATATGATTACATATTTCTTCTAGTATGAAGCTAATACAGATTTTTGTCGAAAAATGAATCGGAATTTAGTAACCTGACGATTACGAGGAGCCGAGCTGGATTTTGATCAATATAATGGACCTACTTTCAAAGTTAAAGAAGAACGTCAGGCCTTGTACCCATGTTTGCTGCGATTTTTTCTAGTGAAGATTGTGCTTTCTGTAGCTATGTTTTTGGACCCTTGTATATGTAGCAATATGCCTAGAAAAATAATGGACTCAATGTAATGCCCTTGGCTTTCAGTGAATTTTGACTATATCCGGGGATGGTAGAAATATGCAGGTTTTTACTTCATAATTATGGTGAATTCCAGGTATATTTGTTTTGTTTGTATCTAGGAATGGAGTATTAGGATCTCTGTCAGTTCATCCCTCTGATTAGTGCAACATTAATCGAATTTGTTTCTTGCTAAATAAATAACAACTTACCCGCGTAGACAAAATTTGGACCTCATGCTGATTTGGACGTAATCATAATTGGTTGACTGTACATATGCTCGTAAGTTCTTTGTTGAAAACGTCTCAACACAATTAATCCTTCAACTTCAAGTTCTGAATCCAAGCCGCTTTTCATGTGCAAGATGGAAACATAAGTGCATTATTGAACACTTACCATGGAAGACAACAATATTAGGTACCTCCAATTTTGAGTATTCAATGAGATATTCAGATAATATGTTATTATGTGATTAGATATTATTTTATTTTAATTTAAAGTAATTCAATCTCATAATAACACATTATTTGAATATCTAATTGGATATTCAAGACCGGGTTCTCATAGTTTAATTATATGGAATATCGATGGTTGTTTAATTAACAAGGGGAGTGGTAGTAAAGATAAAAGTTTTTAGAATCTGACTAGATATTGATCCAATCAAAGGGTTAGTTTGCAGTTTGAATGGTTTGATTGATTGGAAATATCAATAATGTCATATGATATAATTAAAAATTTAAAAAATATAAATAATAAATATAATTATTAAATAATATTGAACAATAAATGTTTTCAATCTAGTGTCTTTTTACACCTTAGTTTCGTGTCAATTTGACATTTTGTGTTGTATTAGTTCAAATTTCAAGTAAAAAAATATAACCTTAAATTGATTTGTATTAGAGTTGTATCAAAATCTCTTAATTTTAATTTCACTTAAACTATGTTTAGCTTAAGTTGATATATCTAAATTGATCTAAACTATATGATTGGTGGAGTTGTGTCAAAAACAATTTGGTTGACCTATTTGATATGAAATAACAGGATTTGTTATTAAAACGATATATATATTTTTTAATAAAATAACACATTTTATGAAAATAAATTATTTTATTTGAATTTTTTAACCATCTATTTATTTTGTTTATTAGACATAAAGGTTTTAAATAAAGAAATTATAGCTCGCTACACACATATATAATAAAATTATGCAAAAATATAAATATATCAATGAAATTTAAAAAGCACATCAATCGTGCATTACATAAAACATAATTAAGTACCAATGTGCATGTATATTTAAGAAGTTAATTATAAAGAAGTCATACACAAGTATAATAAATTCGAATCGATAATACTAAGAGTACACCATCAAACTTATAAACATAAAAAGAAAAAAAATAAACTAGAATTTAATTAGGGCAATTCAGGTCATTTTATGTTTTATTTTTTAACAATTAAGTCAGTTTAGGTTTGTTTTGTGTCAACCCCAACACAAACTAATTCAATTTTTGGATTGACTTGAACATGATCCAAATTATATTTCCTATTTAAAAACTCAATCCTATTTTTTTTTTGTATATTGTGTCAAAAATTATTAGTTCAAATCTTCATTTTGAATCTTTTTATCCTCAATTTCAAATAAATAATCAATATGACAATGACTAATTGACTCGAGGTTGACATGAGGGACTAGAATGATTAGTCTGATCCAACACATAAATAAGCAAGCTATATGCACTCATTTTTTGATACATAAATAAATACATATATGATATATCACTAAATGAGTGAATGTTACTTTATTTTTAATTTAAAATGACCTAATCACTTGATGACACATATCAAATGTGTACTTATTTATATACTCAAAATGATTATGCCTAATTTTATTGTAAATAAAGTATAGAGAAATTATTTTTCCCATCCAATGTTTGGCCTAAAAACACTTTTCCACCCATAGATGGTATAAATAACACTTTCTCAATCAAAATCAAATTCTATTAATGAAAAAAATTACACAATATTAGAAAGTGAAATTACCAATATATCTATATTATTTAATTTTTGAAATTTATCATATAACCCTAAATTAACAAAAATTAAACATAAACATTTTGAATATCCAAGTTACATAGGAACCCACATATTTCCTTTCCCTTTCACCACACCTCCTTTTTCCTCTTTTATTGTTTCAAGTTGCTATCCATTTCACCATCTTCTTTTTTTTATTCCTTTGTTCCTCTTCTTATTTTCGATTGATTCATCAATTTTAGATTAATTCACAAATCAATCAATGATGAATCGACCATCAATCAATTTAGCAACGAATCAATTAATTCATCAATTAAAAGCTATCATTGATGATGACTTTCAGTTTATTGATTTGACTGTTATCGACGACAACTATAAATCAACAAATGAAGTGACAATTGTTAATGGTGAGATCATGGTAGTGGTGAAAAAGTAGTGTCAACATTAAGGTTTTTGAATAATTCTAAGAACTGATTTGTAAGTTGTTAAACATTTTTAAGGGTTAAACCGTCATATTTAAAATGTTTGGGTATGATATGTAAAAGAGTTATTTTTATGGATGGTGAAATAATATTTTACCCATGATTAAGATTGAATTCAAATCGAGTTTGTTTGATCTTGAAAATGAGTTTAACTCGAATGAGCCTAAAACAAACTTAGCTCAAACAAACTTAAGCCTGAAAGATAAAAACTTTCAGGGAGTGTTCAACTTGCAAAACTCGCAAGTTTAGAAAATTTAACAAATAGACTAAAATAATGTTGTTTTGACACATACGCAACAAAAAGACATTATTTTTCATTATTTTTGTTTGGCTACAGGTGCAAGCCAAGCTCTAAGCTTAACTTAAGCTCGACTAGACTCCACTCAAGTCGAGCTAAGCTTAAACTTGGCTTGAATCGAATCCAACCTTATTCATAATCGTTCATGTTCTAGTCAACATGATGACCATACATATCCTCAAATGGTTATTCTGTTCCTCTAACCTCAAATTCACAATCGTACATTGCTCAATAGGTAGTTTCATCTTTTTCACTCTTATGAACAATCACACACTCTTGCAACTTATCTTACATGTCACGAAACATTGCATATGTCCTCTATATGATTACCCATTATGGATTGATGACTTTACTCTAATAGTTGAACAATTGTAATTGTCCTTTACACGGTCATTTGTTTGCATATATAACCATAATTTTAGGTAATGCAACCTTGTCCTTGTAAAGGTTGTTCCTATATGTTTGGAAAAAATATGTTAGGTGTCTATACTAGCTTTTAACACCAAAAACCAATAAACAAAGTTCCAAGGTCTCTAATGCATTTTGGCTACGAAAGACACTGAAACACCACCAAATAAACAAATCGAGGTACAAAGAGCATTCATGAGACATTATTTAAAAATCACCACAATACATCAATTTATATACGAATTCTCATATAAATCAATCATACAACATATCCTAAATCATATTCTACTCCTAGGTTCAAAAGAATAGTATAGTGAACACATTTCAAATCCAACTTTCTTAATCCTTATCCATTATATTCTTCTTACATAATTGTTTACCACATATTTACACATATAACATCCTTGTTATTCATTCAAAATCAACAATAATATGATTAAATCTTTTTTTTTTTGGTAAGTAAGAATATATTAACAAAAAACCAAACTAAAGCCTCAAGTGAAGGCTACATGAAATGGTTGAAACTCATCTTGACCTAAATAAATTGAAGCAAGATAGGAAAACTAACAAAAATGTATTGTAAAGCACAACTCTAGGTTACCGTTTCAAAAAAAATAAATCACTTCTCTTGAAAGCCTATCAAAGTTCCTATAGAGATAGAATTCAAAAGAAAACACCAAACTAACCATAAAGTTGTACAAAAAAAAAGACAAAGCAACTCAATAAAGAATTCAGTCCATAACCAAAAAAACAACCTGCTAAGCCTAACTCTAATATTTCTTTCTTGGAAATAAGGCCTCTGCCCAAGAACACATCCCAAATGAAATTATCATGGTAGCTTATCCACAAGGATAACTGACACTAGAAGCCAAAACTTGAAACAAAAAATAAGTCCAAGTAGCATTTAAAAAAACATATTAGCCCATGATGCATGAAGAGATCATCATTCCAAGTAGTAGGGTTTGATAAAAGCAATACGAAAATCACTTCACAATTCTTGAAATCAACAAATTTGGACATTGCCTAGTAGGGAAAGATATTCATCATGTGTGAAGAGAAGGATGTAATAATGGTAGGATGATGTAATACCCTCAAGTATGATTTAGGGGTATTAGTGTTTTTTTCTAAAAAAAATTTAAATTTTGGGTTCAAAAAGATTCAAGTTGAATCTAAGTTAAATTCAA